>NC_072771.1:33433669-33612508 GCF_022539595.1 Amphiprion ocellaris
ACAATTCACACATTATCAAACTATCTTTCTGACTAAACTAAGATAAAAAGTGAAAAACTGCCTGATTCCTGCATCATGAATGTAAATCTTTTTGGTTTTTATGACAGTAAACTGAATATATTTGGGTTTGACATTTTATAAACCAAAACAAGAAATGAATTACTGGAGAAAACAATCAACAGATTAATGGACAAAGAAAATTTTAATTCAATTTTATTTATATAACGCCAATTACAGGTCAAATTGTCTCAAGACGCTTTATTTTTATATTTTTTTGTCATATTTAAAATATGACAAAGTAAGAAATTTAAACTCTTGACTAATCCAATTTATTATTTGGTTTTTAAGAGACTAATGGACAACTAAAATAACTTTCTCCACTAAAACTAATAAACATGAGGTCAAATAGAAGGAAGAGTTTTAAATACTGCAGTCCCACGACAAGAATAAAGTTTGTCAACAAAAACTAAATCTGCTGGTGGATTCCATTAAAGTCCTAATAAATGATAATAAAGTGTGATACTAAAGGTTTGTGGTGCTAAAAATGTCAAAGTAAAGATATCAAGTTGAACATCTGGATGGAGGTTGATAAAAGTTGACCTCCCTTCATTTCTCTGGAGCGACTCCATGGATTTTATGGATGGTGGTTAAAGACCTGCTCTTCTAGTCGTCTTCCTTCTAGTCGCTGTAAAAAGTCAGTCCATCCTGGCCGACTTCAACACCTCTTCATGACAACTTGTTCTGCCTCCGACCTGGTGGAAACTCCAGAAACTCGGGAAAACCTGTGGAGACTCGAAGAACTCGTGGAGACTCGAAGAACTCGTCGGGCGGGGGAAGGTGTGGTGGGTGGGGGAGGTGGGGGAGTAGAGGGGGGAGGCCGCCACCCACCTCCCCGCCTACTCTCCGCCCTGACTCCACCCAGACTCCGCCTTGGCTCCACCCATGTGGTCACTTCAGGAACTACGATGCAAAGGGACGACGAATTTATTTCTTTTATCTGATCTGTAGCTCAGTGAGTTAAGGATTTGCCTATGGAGCTGCAGGTCGCTGGTTCAAGACCAGACACTTCTTAAATTTTCTCAAAATCCTGACAAAGACAAAGAAAGAAAACTGCCAGTGGCGGGTCTTGAACCTGCGACCTTCCACTTGGTAGTCTCTCTTCTTATCCCCTGAGCTACTCGCTCAGATACTAATTCTTCTTTTTTTTGCGCATTTATCATCTATTTTTTGTCGTTTTCGAGTTTTTTTTTTAACTCTCTCTCGACCGTTTTTCTCAGGAGGTTGGACTTCAGCCTTTGTGCTGGAGGGTGAACCCTCAGTTCCAAGACTTTCCAAAGCCTCCACACCTCCCGAGTCCTCAGGACCTGAGCTTTCACACAGTCTGAGGGCTGAAATTTTCTAAGTCCCACAGTAGTTCTCTGTTAGATTGAACTTTCAGACAGTCCAAGGACTGATATCTTCTAAGTTCCTGAGTAGTTCTCTGTTAGTTTGAACCTTCAGACAGTCTGAGGACTGAAATCTAAAAGTTTCTCAGTACTTCTCTGTTAGTTTGAACCTTCAGACAGTCTGAGGACTGAAATTTTAAAAGTTTCTCAGTACTTCTCTGTTAGTTTGAACTTTCTGGTTAACAGAAGCCTTAAAACTTGTGACCATGAGTCTTGATTTCACATTTAGACCATCCATCTGAGTTCTTCTCAGACCTTCACCTGTGGGTTTTTTAGAAATCCTCAACAAACTTTGATTCTCTTCACTGAACAGTAAAGTTTGTGGAGATCAGAAGGTAACATTAGTTTGATCATGCCTTCAACTACTAGTAGACTTTATCTGGAAAGCAGTTTTCTGAAATGAGTTCTTAGTAAATCTGTCCACAATCAAACCAAGAACATAGAAAGAGGAAATGTTTGAAGAAACAACTTGATGTTTTCATTTCAGACTAGAAAACACTTTGACCTTTATCTGTTTTTGCTCTTTTTGATCCTTTTATTGTCTCTTCTGTTTAATTTGATCTTCTAAAGTCTAACTGGTGTCTTTTCAAATGTTTTGTCTTTAGTTTGATTCTTCTTAAATGTTTAGTTTTGTTTTACTCTAATGTCTGATTTGATTTCCAAATGTTTTGTCTTTTTAATGTTTAATTGTTGTTTTTTCAAATGTTTTATCGGCTTGTTTGAAAAATTTTTTAAAATTTTTCGATTAAATCTTTAAGGTTTTTCTTTTTAAATGTTTTACCACCTTTTAATGTTTAATTTTCTTTTTAAATGCTTCATTGTATTTTCTGTTTAATTCCTATTTAAAGTTTTATTGTCTTTAAGATTTAATTTTCTAATTAAACATTTAATTTTTTAATTAAATGTTTTTCTTTTTAAAGGTTTAATAATCTAATTAAATGTTTTGTATTTTTTAAAATGTTTAATATTCTTCTTGTTTAATTGTATTTTTTAAATGTTTAATTATCTAAAATATTCATCTTTAATGTTTAATATTTTTGTTTAAAAATTTTGTTTAATTTCATAATTACATGTTTTGTATCTTCTGTTTAATTATCTAATTAAATATTTTGTCTGTTTAATATAATTTAATTGTATTTAATGTTTAATTTTCTTTTTAAAAGTTTTATTGTATTAAATGTTTTTTCCTTTGATTTAATTGCTTTTTTAAAGTAGTTTATTTCTTTAATCTTTTTTTCTGTCAAGATTTTAACCCCAACCTTAAAAATGAAACAAACCCTTAAATCACAATGAAAATACTTCTGTTGTCACAATCATGAGTTAGTCAATTATTCAGTTTATCAATTCAACTTTATTTGTTTAGCACCTTTCACACAGATGACAAAACTAAACAAGCAAAGAGAAAAAACTATGCTAAAACTATGATTAAAACTCAAAAACATAAAAAAAAAAAATTTAACATGGTAATAAAATATGTTGTGTCCAGGGGATGGAGGGAGTTTATTGAAGTCTTCTTGGGCTCACATGGGAAATCATTTAAAATATAAACTTGATATTCAGTCTAAGGAAACTGCAGAGCGACAGAAGAACCAACAATATCTCCTGTTTTCTCCTTTAATGAGTCGACTCTTCTTGTGCTTTCAGACCAAAGAACTACAGACTCTTCACAACCTGCTCAAACTCTTGGTACAGGACCTCACCACACGGGTCAAGAAGGTTTCTGTCTCATTTCTACTCTGAAGCTCACCTTCTCCTGCTCAAACTGCTGACAAATGTTTCTGCTGCTCTAAAGTCTGGTCTCCAGAACTTCCTAAAAACTCTCAAAGTCTCTTCTGCTGCAGGTTGCTTTGTAGAACTGTTCCAGAAAACCTCACTAAACCACATGGAGGGGCCTCAAGATAGTCGTCCAAATGAAACCATACAAAAACCAAACTAGCACAACCCAAACGCTAAAGTCTCCTGCAGCCTACCAGAGAACCTCTGAGAACAGAGAATCAGGACAGGAACTCTTACCTTCTGGACAACCAACGTTGGTTCACAAACAAGAATACAGAATGTGTCTGACCAAAAACCTCTAAAGACTCACTACAGCCAAGATAAAGACACAACTCAGCTGTACCAAATCCACTAATCACTGCACACATGTGCTAACTGTGGCTAAAGAACCACATTTACCAAGACAACTATCCAGTACAAAGCCCTAAAACACACCAAGAAACACATTAAAGACAATTTTACTGCTGGAAGCTGCAAGCCAACGCCTAAAGAACAAACTAAAGCAATGGAGCCAAACCCAGTTCAGTGGTGAAGAGAAGCAGAGGAAATGTTTGTCTGCAGCTAAATAAAGCAGGAAGACACTGAGCTGCTCAGGTGTTCCTGATAACACCAAGCAGCCACCTGGACAGCCAATAGGAACACAGCTTCCTGGAAGTCCAGAGGGCTGGGTTAGTGAAGGAAATTTAGTTTAAAGTTGAAGCAGAAAGTTAACAAAGAAAGTTGAAAACCACCTTCTGATACCTGAAATCTCTGAGTTTTCACACAAAGAACACCTGAACATGTCAAACTGGTTCATAGTAGAACCATCATTGTAAAAACGTCATAGTATGGTGTGTTGCTCAAAAAACATTACGACCCGGCTGTCTAGGGTCGCCGAGGAGCAACACAAAAACAGGACAAACGCTGGTTTCCAGGGGGTTAGATGAGTATTTATTTGAAAGAGGAAGTTTACAACAGCACAACATGTGAGGGGGTTAAAAGCAAATGGGTGTTAGTAAAATAAGAAGAAATAAACAGAACTAAAAGTGAACTTCACGTTGACATTGATGGACATTCCAACCATGAACAAAGTAAAAGATAATCAATACGAAAAACAACTCTTCCTGTTCACCTCTTAAAACCCAAAAACACACCGCAGTAGCATCCTAAACTAAAACTACCAATGGGTTCCCTGTTTTCCTTTGTGAACAATTCAAAGGTCCCTCTCTATCTCGCCACACATCCACCAACCACTGGAACACATCTCCAAAGTTCTGCCGGGCCAGCTCAGCTTCCCCTCAGAAGAAGTGCTGCCACCTGCCAGATGAAGGAGCCTGTTGAGAGGCAGGTGGCATCGTGATTGGACTGTACTTTGGTCTTTTCCAATCCAGCTTCAGCTCCAGAGACGGCAGGCGGTACGAGTCAACGGAGGCCGGGTGGACGAAGGCAAAAATCATCATGAATTTTGGCGCAAAAAAACGCCATAGTATACTATGCCAGAAAAAAAATGCAATTTTTCCAACATGTTGTAAAAAGATGCCATATGATGAAATAATGTAAAGCAGGCTGTGAAAAACACTCCAGAAACGTTTTCTTTGAAAAAAAAAATCATCATGAATTTTGGTGCAAAAAAACGCCATAGTATACTATGTCGAAAAAAAAATGCGATTTTTCAACATGTTCTAAAAACGTGCCATATGATGAAATAATGTAAAGGAGGCCGTGAGAAACACTCCAGAAAGGTTTTCTTTGAAAAAAAAAAATCATCATGAATTTTGGTGCAAAAAAACGCCATAGTATACTATGCCAGAAAAAAAATGCAATTTTTCCAACATGTTGTAAAAAGATGCCATATGATGAAATAATGTAAAGCAGGCTGTGAAAAACACTCCAGAAACGTTTTCTTTGAAAAAAAAAATCATCATGAATTTTGGCGCAAAAAAAACACCATAGTATACTATGCCGGAAAAAAAATGCAATTTTTCAACATGTTGAAAAAATATGCCATATGATGAAATAATGTAAAGCAGGCTGTGAAAAACACTCCAGAAACGTTTTCTTTGAAAAAAAAATCATCATGAATTTTGGCGCAAAAAAATGCCATAGTATACTATGTCGAAAAAAAAATGCAATTTTTCAACATGTTGTAAAAACGTGCCATATGATGAAAAAATGTAAAGGAGGCCGTGAAAAACACTATGGTAAGGTTCTCTTTGAAAAAAAACACACCAAGAAACACATTAAAGATATTTTACTGCTGGAAGCTGCAAGCCAACGCCTAAAGAACAAACTAAAGCAATGGAGCCAAACCCGGTTCAGTGGTGAAGAGAAGCAGAGGAAATGTTTGTCTGCAGCTAAATAAAGCAGGAAGACACTGAGCTGCTCAGGTGTTCCTGATAACACCAAGCAGCCACCTGGACAGCCAATAGGAACACAGCTTCCTGGAAGTCCAGAGGGCTGGGTTAGTGAAGGAAATTTAGTTTAAAGTTGAAGCAGAAAGTTAACAAAGAAAGTTGAAAACCACCTTCTGATACCTGAAATCTCTGAGTTTTCACACAAAGAACACCTGAACATGTCAAACTGGTTCCATAGTAGAACCATCATTGTAAAAACGTCATAGTAATGGTGTGTTGATCAAAAAACATTACGACCCGGATGTCTAGGGTCGCCGAGGAGCAACACAAAAACAGGACAAACGCTGGTTTCCAGGGGGTTAGATGAGTATTTATTTGAAAGAGGAAGTTTACAACAGCACAACATGTGAGGGGATTAAAAGCAAATGGGTGTTAGTAAAATAAGAAGAAATAAACAGAACTAAAAGTGAACTTCACGTTGACATTGATGGACATTCCAACCATGAACAAAGTAAAAGATAATCAATACGAAAAACAACTCTTCCTGTTCACCTCTTAAAACCCAAAAACACACCGCAGTAGCATCCTAAACTAAAACTACCAATGGGTTCCCTGTTTTCCTTTGTGAACAATTCAAAGGTCCCTCTCTATCTCGCCACACATCCACCAACCACTGGAACACATCTCCAAAGTTCTGCCGGGCCAGCTCAGCTTCCCCTCAGAAGAAGTGCTGCCACCTGCCAGATGAAGGAGCCTGTTGAGAGGCAGCTGGCATCGTGATTGGACTGTACTTTGGTCTGTTCCAATCCAGCTTCAGCTCCAGAGACGGCAGGCGGTACGAGTCAACGGAGGCCGGGTGGACGAAGGCAAAAATCATCATGAATTTTGGCGCAAAAAAACGCCATAGTATACTATGTCGAAAAAAAAATGTGATTTTTCAACATGTTGTAAAAACGTGCCATATGATGAAATAATGTAAAGCAGGCTGTGAAAAACACTCCAGAAACGTTTTCTTTGAAAAAAAATCATCATGAATTTTGGCGCAAAAAAAACGCCATAGTATACTATGTCGAAAAAAAATGTGATTTTTCAACATGTTGTAAAAACGTGCCATATGATGAAAAAATGTAAAGGAGGCCGTGAAAAACACTATGGTAAGGTTCTCTTTGAAAAAAAAATCATCATGAATTTTGGCGCAAAAAAACGCCATAGTATACTATGCCGGAAAAAAAATGCGATTTTTCAACATGTTGTAAAAACGTGCCATATGATGAAAAAATGTAAAGGAGGCCGTGAAAAACACTATGGTAAGGTTCTCTTTGAAAAAAAAAATCATCATGAATTTTGGCGCAAAAAAACGCCATAGTATACTATGCCGGAAAAAAAATGCAATTTTTCAACATGTTGTAAAAATATGCCATATGATGAAATAATGTAAAGCAGGCTGTGAAAAACACTCCAGAAACGTTTTCTTTAAAAAAAAAAAAAATCGTCATGAATTTTGGCGCAAAAAAAATGCCATAGTATACTATGTCGAAAAAAAAATGCGATTTTTCAACATGTTGTAAAAACGTGCCATATGATGAAATAATGTAAAGGAGGCTGTGAAAAACACTATGGTAAGGTTCTCTTTGAAAAAAAAACTCATCATGAATTTTGGCGCAAAAAAACACCATAGTATACTATGCCGGGAAAAAAATGCAATTTTTCAACATGTTGTAAAAATATGCCATATGATGAAATAATGTAAAGCAGGCTGTGAAAAACACTCCAGAAACGTTTTCTTTGAAAAAAAAATCATCATGAATTTTGGCGCAAAAAAATGCCATAGTATACTATGTCGAAAAATAAATGCGATTTTTCAACATGTTGTAAAAACGTGCCATATGATGAAATAATGTAAAGGAGGCTGTGAAAAACACTCCAGAAAAGTTTTCTTTGAAAAAAAACAATCATCATGAATTTTGGCGCAAAAAAACGCCATAGTATACTATGTCGAAAAAAACCTGCGATTTTTCAACATGTTGTAAAAATATGCCATATGATGAAATAATGTAAAGCAGGCTGTGAAAAACACTCCAGAAACGTTTTCTTTGAAAAAAAAATCATCATGAATTTTGGCACAAAAAAAATGCCATAGTATACTATGTCGAAAAATAAATGCGATTTTTCAACATGTTGTGAAAACATGCCATATGATGAAATAATGTAAAGCAGCCTGTGAAAAATACTCCAGAAAGGTTTCTTTGAAAAATAAATCATCATGAATTTTGGCGCAAAAAAACGCCATAGTATACTATGTCGAACAAAAAATGCAATTTTTCAATATGTTCTAAAAATGTGCCATATGATGAAATAATGTAAAGGAGGCCGTGAAAAACACTATGTTAAGGTTCTCTCTAAAACAAAAAATCATGATGAATTTTGGTGCAAAAAAACGCCATAGTATACTATGTCGAAAAAAACCTGCATTTTTCAACATGTTGTAAAAATATGCCATATGATGAAAAAATGTAAAGGAGGCCGTGAAAAACACTATGGTAAAGTTTTCTTTGAAAAAAAATCATCATGACTTTTGGCGCAAAAAAACGCCTTACGATACTATGTCGAAAAATAGTCTTATCTGAACTGTGTCCTCTTTTGTTTGAACTTTCCCTAAACTTAGGAGTTAATGACAGAGCAGCACATCCAGCCTCAGTCTCATTTATGTAGAGATTAAACTTCAGTGTCATTGATTGATGTTAAAGTGCAGTTTTTCAAATGTTTGTTGCACATGCTCCCGACCAAACCAGTCCAGGTGGAAGACGATGTGAAGAGAAAGCTCCAGAGGATGAATATCACACATTTACGTTGGAAATAAATGTCCTTTAATTAGACATTGTCATGCAAAAGTTGGATTTCCCTTTAATGATGTTCAAATCTTTGTTGACTGTTTTGTTGATGTTGGTTTCTTAATGTTTTTTGACACTCGGCCCCAAAGATTAAAACCTTTTACGGCTCACAAGCTGCAACAATTCACACATTATCAACTGTCTTTCTGACTAAACTAAGATAAAAATTGAAAAACTGTCTGATTCCTGCATCATGAATGTAAATATTTTTGGTTTTTATGGCAGTATACTGAATATATTTGGGTTTGACATTTTATAAACCAAAACAAGAAATGAATTACTGGAGAAAACAATCAACAGATTAATGGACAAAGAAAAATGTATTTTCCAACATATATGGCTGAATTACTCCAACATTACAAGATACATACGCCAATTACAGGTCAAATTGTCTCAAGACGCTTTATTTTCATATTTTTTTGTCATATTTAAAATATGACAAAGTAAGAAATTTAAAGCTCTTGACTAATCCAATTTATTATTTGGTTTTGAAGAGACTAATGGACAATTAAGATAACTTTCTCCACTAAATCTAATAAACATGAGGTCAAATAGAAGGAAGAGTTTTAAGTACTGCAGTCCCACGACGACAAGAATAAAGTTTCTCAACAAAAACTAAATCTGCTGGTGGATTCCATGAAAGTCCTAATAAATGATAATAAAGTGTGAGGTTTGTGGTGCTAAAAATGTCAAAGATATCAAGTTGAACATCTGGATGCAGGTCAATAAAAGTTGATCTCCCTTCATTTCTCTGGAGCGGACTCCATGGATTTTATGGATGGTGGTTAAAGACCTTGGGCCTCATTTATAAAACATTGCGTAGGATCCACACTAAAAGTTTGACTACGCCGAAACCCTGAAATAGGCGTACGCCAAAAAATATCCTGATTTATAAAACCGTGCGTACGCACAACTGCACGCAATTTCCCATTTATAAATCACACTCCAGCTGGAAGATTGCGCAGGTGGATCCACCTCACATCCCGCCCACGACACACCCACATTTTACCATGAATGGTCAATGCAAAGTAACTCATGAATGTATTTGCATATAAACAAGCTGCTGATCCACAGCATTTTACGCTCAGTCATGGCAGAAAAAAGAAAAGGAAATTTTTCGGAGACCAAGACAGAGGTGCTTGTGGATGAGGTGGAGGCCAGGAAGAGTATTTTGTTTGGTGGTCATAGTAGTGGCATCACTAACAAAAGAAAAGGCACCAAGTGGCAGCAAGTTGTCACCTCTGTCAACAGTGTGAGTTCCACAGAGAGAACTGTGGTAGAGGTGAAAAAGAAGTGGTCTGATTTGAAGGTGGAGGCCAAGAAGAGAGTGGCATGCCATCGCCAAAGCGTGTCTGCTACAGGTGGAGGTAGAGGCAAACCTGAGCCCACACCGCTGGACAGCAGGATAGCGTCCATCCTCGGGACGGCCAGCGGGTGTGGAATTGTGTCAGAGAAGGAAGGAGACACCGATTTGGCAGAGCCCACAGAGGAGACCGGTAAAGTACAGTTTTATCTGTTTATTAAATGTATTAAATATTTAAATGGACTTGTAAAAAGGCAGTGGACTTATGCTTTTTGTCCTCAGTCACTCTAGAGTTGGAAACGCTGGCTGACGAGGAGGTTCTGACCACAGCGTGTCCTGTCAGCGTGGATGAAGGCCTGGCTGTCCCCAGTACAAGTACATCCTGAGACCATGGCACACCTAGAAGTGGTCGGATCCTGACAGACAGAGTCCTACAATCACAAAGGGACACCATCGGTGCCATAAATGAAATACGGGATGAGCTCCAGCAAATACGCACAGTAATGAACATGTGTGAGGTCCTGTCTGACATTGCCGCGTCTATTAAAGATCTTGTTTAAAAAAAAAAATGAAACGTACTTTCGGTCTTATTGTAAACGCTGCATAACACCCCGGCTCTACAAGTGTAATATGTGATGACAATAAAGGTTTGGGATAAATCTGGCTTCAATTCACCACCTCACCGTCTGGCACTGCCGTTCCTCTGTCTCCAAAATGTCCGTAAGCAAGCATCAATTTTGGCGCAGCGGTGCGCATATTCTCACGCCAAGTTTATTTTTATAAATCACAACCTTTGCGTTGGAAGTGGCGTACGTAACTTTCTAGCCCCGTTTTGTGCGTACGCAAGCTTTATAAATGAGGCCCCTGCTCTTCTATTCTAGTGGTCTTCCTTCTAGTCGCTGTAAAAAGTCACCTCTTCATGACAACTTGTTCTGCCTCCGACCTCGTGGAAGGTCCAGAAACTCGGGAAAACCCATGGAGACTCGAAGAACTCGTTGGGCGGGGGAAGGTGTGGTGGGCGGTGGGGGAGTAGAGGGGGGGAGGCCGCCACCCACCTCCCCGCCTACTCTCTGCCCTGACTCCACCCAGACTCCGCCTTGGCTCCACCCATGTGGTCACTTTTTTAACTACGATGCCAAAGGGATGACAAAATTACTTTTTTTCATCTGATCTGTAGTTCAGTGAGTTAAGGATTTGCCTAGGGAGCTGGAGGTTGCTGGTTCAAGACCAGACCCTCCTTAAATTTTCTCAAAATCCTGACAAAGACAAACAAAGAAAAATGCTAGTGGTGGGTCTTGAACCTGCAACCTTCCACTTGGTAGTCTTTCTTCTTATCCCCTGAGCTATTTGCTCAGATACTAAAGCTTCTTTTTTTTGCGCATTTATCATCTATTTTTTGTCGTTTTCGAGTTTTTTTTTTTTTTAACTTGAGTCTCGACTCGACCGTTTTTCTCAGGAGGTTGGACTTCAGCCTTTGTGCTGGAGGGTTGAACCCTCAGTTCCAAGACTTTCAAAGCCTCCACACCTCCCGAGTCCTCAGGACCTGAGCTTTCACACAGTCTGAGGGATGAAATTTTCTAAGTCCCACAGTAGTTCTCTGTTAGATTGAACTTCCAGACAGTCCAAGGACTGATATCTTCTAAGTTCCTGAGTACTTCTCTGTTAGTTTGAACCTTCAGACAGTTTGAGGACTGAAATCTGAAAAGTTCTTGAGTAGTTCTCTGTTAGTTTGAACCGTCAGACAGTCTGAGGACTGAAATCTTAAACGTTTCTCAGTATTTCTCTGTTAGTTTGAACTTTCTGGTTAACAGAAGCCTTAAAACTTGTGACCATGAGTCTTGATTTCACATTTAGACCATCCATCCGAGTTCTTCTCAGACCTTCACCTGTGGGTTTTTTAGAAATCCTCAACAAACTTTGATTCTCTTCACTGAACAGTAGAGTTTGTTTGAGTTTCTTTTTCTTTCCCAATATTTAATGTTTCGATTAAATCTTTAAGGTTTTTCCTTTTAAATGTTTTACTACCTTTTAATGTTTAATTTTCTTTTTAAATGCTTCATTGTATTTTCTGTGTAATTCCTATTTGAAGTCTTATTGTCTTAAAGATGTAATTTTCTAATTAAACATTTAATTCAGTGTTTTTGTCTTTTTTCAGCTTTTTATTGGATAGGCGTAGTGAGAGACAGACAGGAAACGGGGGAAAAGAGTCGGGGGGAAGACATGCAGCAAAGGGCCGCACCCGGGAATCGAACCCGGACCGCTGCATCAGGGAGCAGCGCCTATACAGAAGTCACCCGCTTAACCCGTTGAGCTATACGGGCACCTATGCTTTGTCTTTTTAAAGGTTTAATAATCCAATTAAATGTTTTGCGTTTTTTAAAATGTTTGACATTCTTCTTGTTGAATTGTATTCTTTAAACGTTTAATTCTGGGAAATATTTTATCTGTAATGTTGAATATTTGTATATTAAAAATTGTGTTTAATTTCATAACGACATGTATTGTATCTTGTCGAATGATCTCATTCAATATTTTGTCTGTTTAATATAATTTAATGTAATTTAATGTTTAACTCTATTAAACAGACAAAAATATTGAATGAGATCATTCGACAAGATACAATACATGTCGTTATGAAATTAAACACAATTTTTATAATACAAATATTCAACATTACAGATAAAATATTTCCCAGAATTAAACGTTTAAAGAATACAATTCAACAAGAAGAATGTCAAACATTTTAAAAAACGCAAAACATTTAATTGGATTATTAAACCTTTAAAAAGACAAAACATTTCATTAAAAAAATGTAATGTTTAATTAGAAAATTACATCTTAAAGACAATTAAACTTCAAATAGGAATTAAACAGAAAATACAATGAAGCATTTAAAAAGAAAATTAAACATTAAAAGGTGGTATATGTATATATAATTTAATTGTATTTAATGTTTAACTCTATTAAACAGACAAAATATTGAATGAGATAATTCAACAAGATACAATACATGTCATTATGAAATTAAACACAATTTTGAAAATATTCAAATATTCAAAATTACAGATAAAATATTTCCCAGAATTAAACATTTAAAGAATACAATTCAACAAGAAGAATGTCAAACATTTTTAAAAATGCAAAACATTTAATTGGATTATTAAACCTTTAAAAAGACAAAACATTTTATTAAAAAATGTAATGTTTAATTAGAAAATTACATCTTAAATGTCTTAAATCTTTTTAATAAAACTTTTAAAAAGTTTTATTGTATTAATTTTTTTCTTTTGATTTAATTGCTTTTTGTTATGTAGTTTATTTCTTTAATCTTCTTTTTCTGTCAAGATTTTAACCCCAACTTTAAAAATGAAATAAACCCTTAAATCATAATGAAAATACTTCTGTTGTCACAATCATGAGTTAGTCAGTTATTCAGTTTATCAATTCAACTTTATTTGTTTAGCACCTTTCACACAGATGACAAAACTAAACAAGCAAAGAGAAAAAACTATGCTAAAACTATGATTAAAACTCAAAAACATTGAGAAAAAAAAAAAAAAGATTTAACATGGTAATAAAATATGTTGTGTCCAGGGGATGGAGGGAGTTTATTGAAGTCTTCTTGGGCTCACATGGGAAATCATTTAAAATATAAACTTGATATTCAGTCTAAGGAAACTGCAGCGCGACAGAAGAACCAACAATATCTCCTGTTTTCTCCTTTAATGAGTCGACTCTTCTTGTGCTTTCAGACCAAAGAACTACAGACTCAAACTCTTGGTACAGGACCTCACCACACGGGTCAAGAAGGTTTCTGTCTCATTTCTACTCTGAAGCTCACCTTCTCCTCCTCAAACTGCTGACAAATGTTTCTGCTGCTCTAAAGTCTGCTCTCCAGAACTTCCTAAAAACTCTCAAAGTCTCTTCTGCTGCAGGTTGCTTTGTAGAACTGTTGCAGAAAACCTCACTAAACCACATGGAGGGGCCTGAAGATAGTTGTCCAAATGAAACCATACAAAAACCAAACTAGCACAACCCAAACACTAAAGTCTCCTGCAGCCTACCAGAGAACCTCTGAGAACAGAGAATCAGGACAGGAACTCTTACCTTCTGGACAACCAACGTTGGTTCACAAACAAGAACACAGAATGTGTCTGACCAAAAACCTCTAAAGACTCACTACAGCCAAGATAAAGACACAACTCAGCTGTACCAAATCCACTAATCACTGCACCATGTGCTAACTGTGGCTAAAGAACCACATTTACCAAGACAACTATCCAGTACAAAGCCCTAAAACACACCAAGAAACACATTAAAGCATATTTTACTGCTGGAAGCTGCAAGCCAACACCTAAAAAACAAACTAAAGCAATGAAGCCAAACCCGGTTCAGTGGTGAAGAGAAACAGAGGAAATGTTTGGCTGCAGCTAAATAAAGCAGGAAGACACTGAGCTCCTCAGGTGTTCCTGATAACACCAAGCAGCCACCTGGACAGCCAATAGGAACACAGCTTCCTGGAAGTCCAGAGGGCGGGGTTAGTGAAGGAAATTTAGTTTAAAGTTGAAGCAGAAAGTTAACAAAGAAAGTTGAAAACCACCTTCTGATACCTGAAATCTCTGAGTTTTCACACAAAGAAAGCCTGAATTTGTCAAACTGGTTTCATAGTAGAACCATCATTGTAAAAACGTCATAGAATGGTGTGTTGATCAAAAAACATTACGACCCGGATGTCTAGGGTCGCCGAGGAGCAACACAAAAACAGGACAAACGCTGGTTTCCAGGGGGTTAGATGAGTATTTATTTGAAAGAGGAAGTTTACAACAGCACAACATGTGAGGGGATTAAAAGCAAATGGGTGTTAGTAAAATAAGAAGAAATAAACAGAACTAAAAGTGAACTTCACGTTGACATTGATGGACATTCCAACCATGAACAAAGTAAAAGATAATCAATACGAAAAACAACTCTTCCTGTTCACCTCTTAAAACCCAAAAACACACCGCAGTAGCATCCTAAACTAAAACTACCAATGGGTTCCCTGTTTTCCTTTGTGAACAATTCAAAGGTCCCTCTCTATCTCGCCACACATCCACCAACCACTGGAACACATCTCCAAAGTTCTGCCGGGCCAGCTCAGCTTCCCCTCAGAAGAAGTGCTGCCACCTGCCAGATGAAGGAGCCTGTTGAGAGGCAGCTGGCATCGTGATTGGACTGTACTTTGGTCTGTTCCAATCCAGCTTCAGCTCCAGAGACGGCAGGCGGTACGAGTCAACGGAGGCCGGGTGGACGAAGGCAAAAATCATCATGAATTTTGGCGCAAAAAAACGCCATAGTATACTATGTCGAAAAAAAAATGTGATTTTTCAACATGTTGTAAAAACGTGCCATATGATGAAATAATGTAAAGCAGGCTGTGAAAAACACTCCAGAAACGTTTTCTTTGAAAAAAAATCATCATGAATTTTGGCGCAAAAAAATGCCATAGGATACTATGCCGGAAAAAAAATGCGATTTTTCAACATGTTGTAAAAACGTGCCATATGATGAAAAAATGTAAAGGAGGCCGTGAAAAACACTATGGTAAGGTTCTCTTTGAAAAAAAAAATCATCATGAATTTTGGCGCAAAAAAACGCCATAGTATACTATGCCGGAAAAAAAATGCAATTTTTCAACATGTTGTAAAAATATGCCATATGATGAAATAATGTAAAGCAGGCTGTGAAAAACACTCCAGAAACGTTTTCTTTAAAAAAAAAAAAAAATCGTCATGAATTTTGGCGCAAAAAAAATGCCATAGTATACTATGTCGAAAAAAAAATGCGATTTTTCAACATGTTGTAAAAACGTGCCATATGATGAAATAATGTAAAGGAGGCTGTGAAAAACACTATGGTAAGGTTCTCTTTGAAAAAAAAACTCATCATGAATTTTGGCGCAAAAAAACACCATAGTATACTATGCCGGGAAAAAAATGCAATTTTTCAACATGTTGTAAAAATATGCCATATGATGAAATAATGTAAAGCAGGCTGTGAAAAACACTCCAGAAACGTTTTCTTTGAAAAAAAAATCATCATGAATTTTGGCGCAAAAAAATGCCATAGTATACTATGTCGAAAAATAAATGCGATTTTTCAACATGTTGTAAAAACGTGCCATATGATGAAATAATGTAAAGGAGGCTGTGAAAAACACTCCAGAAAAGTTTTCTTTGAAAAAAAACAATCATCATGAATTTTGGCGCAAAAAAACGCCATAGTATACTATGTCGAAAAAAACCTGCGATTTTTCAACATGTTGTAAAAATATGCCATATGATGAAATAATGTAAAGCAGGCTGTGAAAAACACTCCAGAAACGTTTTCTTTGAAAAAAAAATCATCATGAATTTTGGCACAAAAAAAATGCCATAGTATACTATGTCGAAAAATAAATGCGATTTTTCAACATGTTGTGAAAACATGCCATATGATGAAATAATGTAAAGCAGCCTGTGAAAAATACTCCAGAAAGGTTTCTTTGAAAAATAAATCATCATGAATTTTGGCGCAAAAAAACGCCATAGTATACTATGTCGAACAAAAAATGCAATTTTTCAATATGTTCTAAAAATGTGCCATATGATGAAATAATGTAAAGGAGGCCGTGAAAAACACTATGTTAAGGTTCTCTCTAAAACAAAAAATCATGATGAATTTTGGTGCAAAAAAACGCCATAGTATACTATGTCGAAAAAAACCTGCATTTTTCAACATGTTGTAAAAATGTGCCATATGATGAAAAAATGTAAAGGAGGCCGTGAAAAACACTATGGTAAAGTTTTCTTTGAAAAAAAATCATCATGACTTTTGGCGCAAAAAAACGCCTTACGATACTATGTCGAAAAATAGTCTTATCTGAACTGTGTCCTCTTTTGTTTGAACTTTCCCTAAACTTAGGAGTTAATGACAGAGCAGCACATCCAGCCTCAGTCTCATTTATGTAGAGATTAAACTTCAGTGTCATTGATTGATGTTAAAGTGCAGTTTTTCAAATGTTTGTTGCACATGCTCCCGACCAAACCAGTCCAGGTGGAAGACGATGTGAAGAGAAAGGTCCAGAGGATGAATATCACACATTTACGTTGGAAATAAATGTCCTTTAATTAGACATTGTCATGCAAAAGTTGGATTTCCCTTTAATGATGTTCAAATCTTTGTTGACTGTTTTGTTGATGTTGGTTTCTTAATGTTTTTTGACACTCGGCCCCAAAGATTAAAACCTTTTACGGCTCACAAGCTGCAACAATTCACACATTATCAACTGTCTTTCTGACTAAACTAAGATAAAAATTGAAAAACTGTCTGATTCCTGCATCATGAATGTAAATATTTTTGGTTTTTATGGCAGTATACTGAATATATTTGGGTTTGACATTTTATAAACCAAAACAAGAAATGAATTACTGGAGAAAACAATCAACAGATTAATGGACAAAGAAAAATGTATTTTCCAACATATATGGCTGAATTACTCCAACATTACAAGATACATACGCCAATTACAGGTCAAATTGTCTCAAGACGCTTTATTTTCATATTTTTTTGTCATATTTAAAATATGACAAAGTAAGAAATTTAAAGCTCTTGACTAATCCAATTTATTATTTGGTTTTGAAGAGACTAATGGACAATTAAGATAACTTTCTCCACTAAATCTAATAAACATGAGGTCAAATAGAAGGAAGAGTTTTAAGTACTGCAGTCCCACGACGACAAGAATAAAGTTTCTCAACAAAAACTAAATCTGCTGGTGGATTCCATGAAAGTCCTAATAAATGATAATAAAGTGTGAGGTTTGTGGTGCTAAAAATGTCAAAGATATCAAGTTGAACATCTGGATGCAGGTCAATAAAAGTTGATCTCCCTTCATTTCTCTGGAGCGGACTCCATGGATTTTATGGATGGTGGTTAAAGACCTTGGGCCTCATTTATAAAACATTGCGTAGGATCCACACTAAAAGTTTGACTACGCCGAAACCCTGAAATAGGCGTACGCCAAAAAATATCCTGATTTATAAAACCGTGCGTACGCACAACTGCACGCAATTTCCCATTTATAAATCACACTCCAGCTGGAAGATTGCGCAGGTGGATCCACCTCACATCCCGCCCACGACACACCCACATTTTACCATGAATGGTCAATGCAAAGTAACTCATGAATGTATTTGCATATAAACAAGCTGCTGATCCACAGCATTTTACGCTCAGTCATGGCAGAAAAAAGAAAAGGAAATTTTTCGGAGACCAAGACAGAGGTGCTTGTGGATGAGGTGGAGGCCAGGAAGAGTATTTTGTTTGGTGGTCATAGTAGTGGCATCACTAACAAAAGAAAAGGCACCAAGTGGCAGCAAGTTGTCACCTCTGTCAACAGTGTGAGTTCCACAGAGAGAACTGTGGTAGAGGTGAAAAAGAAGTGGTCTGATTTGAAGGTGGAGGCCAAGAAGAGAGTGGCATGCCATCGCCAAAGCGTGTCTGCTACAGGTGGAGGTAGAGGCAAACCTGAGCCCACACCGCTGGACAGCAGGATAGCGTCCATCCTCGGGACGGCCAGCGGGTGTGGAATTGTGTCAGAGAAGGAAGGAGACACCGATTTGGCAGAGCCCACAGAGGAGACCGGTAAAGTACAGTTTTATCTGTTTATTAAATGTATTAAATATTTAAATGGACTTGTAAAAAGGCAGTGGACTTATGCTTTTTGTCCTCAGTCACTCTAGAGTTGGAAACGCTGGCTGACGAGGAGGTTCTGACCACAGCGTGTCCTGTCAGCGTGGATGAAGGCCTGGCTGTCCCCAGTACAAGTACATCCTGAGACCATGGCACACCTAGAAGTGGTCGGATCCTGACAGACAGAGTCCTACAATCACAAAGGGACACCATCGGTGCCATAAATGAAATACGGGATGAGCTCCAGCAAATACGCACAGTAATGAACATGTGTGAGGTCCTGTCTGACATTGCCGCGTCTATTAAAGATCTTGTTTAAAAAAAAAAATGAAACGTACTTTCGGTCTTATTGTAAACGCTGCATAACACCCCGGCTCTACAAGTGTAATATGTGATGACAATAAAGGTTTGGGATAAATCTGGCTTCAATTCACCACCTCACCGTCTGGCACTGCCGTTCCTCTGTCTCCAAAATGTCCGTAAGCAAGCATCAATTTTGGCGCAGCGGTGCGCATATTCTCACGCCAAGTTTATTTTTATAAATCACAACCTTTGCGTTGGAAGTGGCGTACGTAACTTTCTAGCCCCGTTTTGTGCGTACGCAAGCTTTATAAATGAGGCCCCTGCTCTTCTATTCTAGTGGTCTTCCTTCTAGTCGCTGTAAAAAGTCACCTCTTCATGACAACTTGTTCTGCCTCCGACCTCGTGGAAGGTCCAGAAACTCGGGAAAACCCATGGAGACTCGAAGAACTCGTGGAGACTCGAAGAACTCGTTGGGCGGGGGAAGGTGTGGTGGGCGGTGGGGGAGTAGAGGGGGGGAGGCCGCCACCCACCTCCCCGCCTACTCTCTGCCCTGACTCCACCCAGACTCCGCCTTGGCTCCACCCATGTGGTCACTTTTTTAACTACGATGCCAAAGGGATGACAAAATTACTTTTTTTCATCTGATCTGTAGTTCAGTGAGTTAAGGATTTGCCTAGGGAGCTGGAGGTCGCTGGTTCAAGACCAGACCCTCCTTAAATTTTCTCAAAATCCTGACAAAGACAAACAAAGAAAAATGCTAGTGGTGGGTCTTGAACCTGCAACCTTCCACTTGGTAGTCTTTCTTCTTTTCCCCTGAGCTATTTGCTCAGATACTAAAGCTTCTTTTTTTTGCGCATTTATCATCTATTTTTTGTCGTTTTCGAGTTTTTTTTTTTTTTAACTTGAGTCTCGACTCGACCGTTTTTCTCAGGAGGTTGGACTTCAGCCTTTGTGCTGGAGGGTTGAACCCTCAGTTCCAAGACTTTCAAAGCCTCCACACCTCCCGAGTCCTCAGGACCTGAGCTTTCACACAGTCTGAGGGATGAAATTTTCTAAGTCCCACAGTAGTTCTCTGTTAGATTGAACTTCCAGACAGTCCAAGGACTGATATCTTCTAAGTTCCTGAGTACTTCTCTGTTAGTTTGAACCTTCAGACAGTTTGAGGACTGAAATCTGAAAAGTTCTTGAGTAGTTCTCTGTTAGTTTGAACCGTCAGACAGTCTGAGGACTGAAATCTTAAACGTTTCTCAGTATTTCTCTGTTAGTTTGAACTTTCTGGTTAACAGAAGCCTTAAAACTTGTGACCATGAGTCTTGATTTCACATTTAGACCATCCATCCGAGTTCTTCTCAGACCTTCACCTGTGGGTTTTTTAGAAATCCTCAACAAACTTTGATTCTCTTCACTGAACAGTAGAGTTTGTTTGAGTTTCTTTTTCTTTCCCAATATTTAATGTTTCGATTAAATCTTTAAGGTTTTTCCTTTTAAATGTTTTACTACCTTTTAATGTTTAATTTTCTTTTTAAATGCTTCATTGTATTTTCTGTGTAATTCCTATTTGAAGTCTTATTGTCTTAAAGATGTAATTTTCTAATTAAACATTTAATTCAGTGTTTTTGTCTTTTTTCAGCTTTTTATTGGATAGGCGTAGTGAGAGACAGACAGGAAACGGGGGAAAAGAGTCGGGGGGAAGACATGCAGCAAAGGGCCGCACCCGGGAATCGAACCCGGACCGCTGCATCAGGGAGCAGCGCCTATACAGAAGTCACCCGCTTAACCCGTTGAGCTATACGGGCACCTATGCTTTGTCTTTTTAAAGGTTTAATAATCCAATTAAATGTTTTGCGTTTTTTAAAATGTTTGACATTCTTCTTGTTGAATTGTATTCTTTAAACGTTTAATTCTGGGAAATATTTTATCTGTAATGTTGAATATTTGTATTATAAAAATTGTGTTTAATTTCATAACGACATGTATTGTATCTTGTCGAATGATCTCATTCAATATTTTGTCTGTTTAATATAATTTAATGTAATTTAATGTTTAACTCTATTAAACAGACAAAAATATTGAATGAGATCATTCGACAAGATACAATACATGTCGTTATGAAATTAAACACAATTTTTATAATACAAATATTCAACATTACAGATAAAATATTTCCCAGAATTAAACGTTTAAAGAATACAATTCAACAAGAAGAATGTCAAACATTTTAAAAAACGCAAAACATTTAATTGGATTATTAAACCTTTAAAAAGACAAAACATTTCATTAAAAAAATGTAATGTTTAATTAGAAAATTACATCTTAAAGACAATTAAACTTCAAATAGGAATTAAACAGAAAATACAATGAAGCATTTAAAAAGAAAATTAAACATTAAAAGGTGGTATATGTATATATAATTTAATTGTATTTAATGTTTAACTCTATTAAACAGACAAAATATTGAATGAGATAATTCAACAAGATACAATACATGTCATTATGAAATTAAACACAATTTTGAAAATATTCAAATATTCAAAATTACAGATAAAATATTTCCCAGAATTAAACATTTAAAGAATACAATTCAACAAGAAGAATGTCAAACATTTTTAAAAATGCAAAACATTTAATTGGATTATTAAACCTTTAAAAAGACAAAACATTTTATTAAAAAATGTAATGTTTAATTAGAAAATTACATCTTAAATGTCTTAAATCTTTTTAATAAAACTTTTAAAAAGTTTTATTGTATTAATTTTTTTCTTTTGATTTAATTGCTTTTTGTTATGTAGTTTATTTCTTTAATCTTCTTTTTCTGTCAAGATTTTAACCCCAACTTTAAAAATGAAATAAACCCTTAAATCATAATGAAAATACTTCTGTTGTCACAATCATGAGTTAGTCAGTTATTCAGTTTATCAATTCAACTTTATTTGTTTAGCACCTTTCACACAGATGACAAAACTAAACAAGCAAAGAGAAAAAACTATGCTAAAACTATGATTAAAACTCAAAAACATTGAGAAAAAAAAAAAAAAGATTTAACATGGTAATAAAATATGTTGTGTCCAGGGGATGGAGGGAGTTTATTGAAGTCTTCTTGGGCTCACATGGGAAATCATTTAAAATATAAACTTGATATTCAGTCTAAGGAAACTGCAGCGCGACAGAAGAACCAACAATATCTCCTGTTTTCTCCTTTAATGAGTCGACTCTTCTTGTGCTTTCAGACCAAAGAACTACAGACTCAAACTCTTGGTACAGGACCTCACCACACGGGTCAAGAAGGTTTCTGTCTCATTTCTACTCTGAAGCTCACCTTCTCCTCCTCAAACTGCTGACAAATGTTTCTGCTGCTCTAAAGTCTGCTCTCCAGAACTTCCTAAAAACTCTCAAAGTCTCTTCTGCTGCAGGTTGCTTTGTAGAACTGTTGCAGAAAACCTCACTAAACCACATGGAGGGGCCTGAAGATAGTTGTCCAAATGAAACCATACAAAAACCAAACTAGCACAACCCAAACACTAAAGTCTCCTGCAGCCTACCAGAGAACCTCTGAGATCAGAGAATCAGGACAGGAACTCTTACCTTCTGGACAACCAACGTTGGTTCACAAACAAGAACACAGAATGTGTCTGACCAAAAACCTCTAAAGACTCACTACAGCCAAGATAAAGACACAACTCAGCTGTACCAAATCCACTAATCACTGCACCATGTGCTAACTGTGGCTAAAGAACCACATTTACCAAGACAACTATCCAGTACAAAGCCCTAAAACACACCAAGAAACACATTAAAGCATATTTTACTGCTGGAAGCTGCAAGCCAACACCTAAAAAACAAACTAAAGCAATGAAGCCAAACCCGGTTCAGTGGTGAAGAGAAACAGAGGAAATGTTTGGCTGCAGCTAAATAAAGCAGGAAGACACTGAGCTCCTCAGGTGTTCCTGATAACACCAAGCAGCCACCTGGACAGCCAATAGGAACACAGCTTCCTGGAAGTCCAGAGGGCGGGGTTAGTGAAGGAAATTTAGTTTAAAGTTGAAGCAGAAAGTTAACAAAGAAAGTTGAAAACCACCTTCTGATACCTGAAATCTCTGAGTTTTCACACAAAGAAAGCCTGAATTTGTCAAACTGGTTTCATAGTAGAACCATCATTGTAAAAACGTCATAGAATGGTGTGTTGATCAAAAAACATTACGACCCGGATGTCTAGGGTCGCCGAGGAGCAACACAAAAACAGGACAAACGCTGGTTTCCAGGGGGTTAGATGAGTATTTATTTGAAAGAGGAAGTTTACAACAGCACAACATGTGAGGGGATTAAAAGCAAATGGGTGTTAGTAAAATAAGAAGAAATAAACAGAACTAAAAGTGAACTTCACGTTGACATTGATGGACATTCCAACCATGAACAAAGTAAAAGATAATCAATACGAAAAACAACTCTTCCTGTTCACCTCTTAAAACCCAAAAACACACCGCAGTAGCATCCTAAACTAAAACTACCAATGGGTTCCCTGTTTTCCTTTGTGAACAATTCAAAGGTCCCTCTCTATCTCGCCACACATCCACCAACCACTGGAACACATCTCCAAAGTTCTGCCGGGCCAGCTCAGCTTCCCCTCAGAAGAAGTGCTGCCACCTGCCAGATGAAGGAGCCTGTTGAGAGGCAGCTGGCATCGTGATTGGACTGTACTTTGGTCTGTTCCAATCCAGCTTCAGCTCCAGAGACGGCAGGCGGTACGAGTCAACGGAGGCCGGGTGGACGAAGGCAAAAATCATCATGAATTTTGGCGCAAAAAAACGCCATAGTATACTATGTCGAAAAAAAAATGTGATTTTTCAACATGTTGTAAAAACGTGCCATATGATGAAATAATGTAAAGCAGGCTGTGAAAAACACTCCAGAAACGTTTTCTTTGAAAAAAAATCATCATGAATTTTGGCGCAAAAAAATGCCATAGGATACTATGTCGAAAAAAAATGTGATTTTTCAACATGTTGTAAAAACGTGCCATATGATGAAAAAATGTAAAGGAGGCCGTGAAAAACACTATGGTAAGGTTCTCTTTGAAAAAAAAAATCATCATGAATTTTGGCGCAAAAAAACGCCATAGTATACTATGCCGGAAAAAAAATGCGATTTTTCAACATGTTGTAAAAACGTGCCATATGATGAAAAAATGTAAAGGAGGCCGTGAAAAACACTATGGTAAGGTTCTCTTTGAAAAAAAAAATCATCATGAATTTTGGCGCAAAAAAACGCCATAGTATACTATGCCGGAAAAAAAATGCAATTTTTCAACATGTTGTAAAAATATGCCATATGATGAAATAATGTAAAGCAGGCTGTGAAAAACACTCCAGAAACGTTTTCTTTAAAAAAAAAATCATCATGAATTTTGGCGCAAAAAAATGCCATAGTATACTATGTCGAAAAAAAAATGCGATTTTTCAACATGTTGTAAAAACGTGCCATATGATGAAATAATGTAAAGGAGGCTGTGAAAAACACTATGGTAAGGTTCTCTTTGAAAAAAAAACTCATCATGAATTTTGGCGCAAAAAAACACCATAGTATACTATGCCGGGAAAAAAATGCAATTTTTCAACATGTTGTAAAAATATGCCATATGATGAAATAATGTAAAGCAGGCTGTGAAAAACACTCCAGAAACGTTTTCTTTGAAAAAAAAATCATCATGAATTTTGGCGCAAAAAAATGCCATAGTATACTATGTCGAAAAATAAATGCGATTTTTCAACATGTTGTAAAAACGTGCCATATGATGAAATAATGTAAAGGAGGCTGTGAAAAACACTCCAGAAAAGTTTTCTTTGAAAAAAAACAATCATCATGAATTTTGGCGCAAAAAAACGCCATAGTATACTATGTCGAAAAAAACCTGCGATTTTTCAACATGTTGTAAAAATATGCCATATGATGAAATAATGTAAAGCAGGCTGTGAAAAACACTCCAGAAACGTTTTCTTTGAAAAAAAAATCATCATGAATTTTGGCACAAAAAAAATGCCATAGTATACTATGTCGAAAAATAAATGCGATTTTTCAACATGTTGTGAAAACATGCCATATGATGAAATAATGTAAAGCAGCCTGTGAAAAATACTCCAGAAAGGTTTCTTTGAAAAATAAATCATCATGAATTTTGGCGCAAAAAAACGCCATAGTATACTATGTCGAACAAAAAATGCAATTTTTCAATATGTTCTAAAAATGTGCCATATGATGAAATAATGTAAAGGAGGCCGTGAAAAACACTATGTTAAGGTTCTCTCTAAAACAAAAAATCATGATGAATTTTGGTGCAAAAAAACGCCATAGTATACTATGTCGAAAAAAACCTGCATTTTTCAACATGTTGTAAAAATATGCCATATGATGAAAAAATGTAAAGGAGGCCGTGAAAAACACTATGGTAAAGTTTTCTTTGAAAAAAAATCATCATGACTTTTGGCGCAAAAAAACGCCTTACGATACTATGTCGAAAAATAGTCTTATCTGAACTGTGTCCTCTTTTGTTTGAACTTTCCCTAAACTTAGGAGTTAATGACAGAGCAGCACATCCAGCCTCAGTCTCATTTATGTAGAGATTAAACTTCAGTGTCATTGATTGATGTTAAAGTGCAGTTTTTCAAATGTTTGTTGCACATGCTCCCGACCAAACCAGTCCAGGTGGAAGACGATGTGAAGAGAAAGCTCCAGAGGATGAATATCACACATTTACGTTGGAAATAAATGTCCTTTAATTAGACATTGTCATGCAAAAGTTGGATTTCCCTTTAATGATGTTCAAATCTTTGTTGACTGTTTTGTTGATGTTGGTTTCTTAATGTTTTTTGACACTCGGCCCCAAAGATTAAAACCTTTTACGGCTCACAAGCTGCAACAATTCACACATTATCAACTGTCTTTCTGACTAAACTAAGATAAAAATTGAAAAACTGTCTGATTCCTGCATCATGAATGTAAATATTTTTGGTTTTTATGGCAGTATACTGAATATATTTGGGTTTGACATTTTATAAACCAAAACAAGAAATGAATTACTGGAGAAAACAATCAACAGATTAATGGACAAAGAAAAATGTATTTTCCAACATATATGGCTGAATTACTCCAACATTACAAGATACATACGCCAATTACAGGTCAAATTGTCTCAAGACGCTTTATTTTCATATTTTTTTGTCATATTTAAAATATGACAAAGTAAGAAATTTAAAGCTCTTGACTAATCCAATTTATTATTTGGTTTTGAAGAGACTAATGGACAATTAAGATAACTTTCTCCACTAAATCTAATAAACATGAGGTCAAATAGAAGGAAGAGTTTTAAGTACTGCAGTCCCACGACGACAAGAATAAAGTTTCTCAACAAAAACTAAATCTGCTGGTGGATTCCATGAAAGTCCTAATAAATGATAATAAAGTGTGAGGTTTGTGGTGCTAAAAATGTCAAAGATATCAAGTTGAACATCTGGATGCAGGTCAATAAAAGTTGATCTCCCTTCATTTCTCTGGAGCGGACTCCATGGATTTTATGGATGGTGGTTAAAGACCTTGGGCCTCATTTATAAAACATTGCGTAGGATCCACACTAAAAGTTTGACTACGCCGAAACCCTGAAATAGGCGTACGCCAAAAAATATCCTGATTTATAAAACCGTGCGTACGCACAACTGCACGCAATTTCCCATTTATAAATCACACTCCAGCTGGAAGATTGCGCAGGTGGATCCACCTCACATCCCGCCCACGACACACCCACATTTTACCATGAATGGTCAATGCAAAGTAACTCATGAATGTATTTGCATATAAACAAGCTGCTGATCCACAGCATTTTACGCTCAGTCATGGCAGAAAAAAGAAAAGGAAATTTTTCGGAGACCAAGACAGAGGTGCTTGTGGATGAGGTGGAGGCCAGGAAGAGTATTTTGTTTGGTGGTCATAGTAGTGGCATCACTAACAAAAGAAAAGGCACCAAGTGGCAGCAAGTTGTCACCTCTGTCAACAGTGTGAGTTCCACAGAGAGAACTGTGGTAGAGGTGAAAAAGAAGTGGTCTGATTTGAAGGTGGAGGCCAAGAAGAGAGTGGCATGCCATCGCCAAAGCGTGTCTGCTACAGGTGGAGGTAGAGGCAAACCTGAGCCCACACCGCTGGACAGCAGGATAGCGTCCATCCTCGGGACGGCCAGCGGGTGTGGAATTGTGTCAGAGAAGGAAGGAGACACCGATTTGGCAGAGCCCACAGAGGAGACCGGTAAAGTACAGTTTTATCTGTTTATTAAATGTATTAAATATTTAAATGGACTTGTAAAAAGGCAGTGGACTTATGCTTTTTGTCCTCAGTCACTCTAGAGTTGGAAACGCTGGCTGACGAGGAGGTTCTGACCACAGCGTGTCCTGTCAGCGTGGATGAAGGCCTGGCTGTCCCCAGTACAAGTACATCCTGAGACCATGGCACACCTAGAAGTGGTCGGATCCTGACAGACAGAGTCCTACAATCACAAAGGGACACCATCGGTGCCATAAATGAAATACGGGATGAGCTCCAGCAAATACGCACAGTAATGAACATGTGTGAGGTCCTGTCTGACATTGCCGCGTCTATTAAAGATCTTGTTTAAAAAAAAAAATGAAACGTACTTTCGGTCTTATTGTAAACGCTGCATAACACCCCGGCTCTACAAGTGTAATATGTGATGACAATAAAGGTTTGGGATAAATCTGGCTTCAATTCACCACCTCACCGTCTGGCACTGCCGTTCCTCTGTCTCCAAAATGTCCGTAAGCAAGCATCAATTTTGGCGCAGCGGTGCGCATATTCTCACGCCAAGTTTATTTTTATAAATCACAACCTTTGCGTTGGAAGTGGCGTACGTAACTTTCTAGCCCCGTTTTGTGCGTACGCAAGCTTTATAAATGAGGCCCCTGCTCTTCTATTCTAGTGGTCTTCCTTCTAGTCGCTGTAAAAAGTCACCTCTTCATGACAACTTGTTCTGCCTCCGACCTCGTGGAAGGTCCAGAAACTCGGGAAAACCCATGGAGACTCGAAGAACTCGTTGGGCGGGGGAAGGTGTGGTGGGCGGTGGGGGAGTAGAGGGGGGGAGGCCGCCACCCACCTCCCCGCCTACTCTCTGCCCTGACTCCACCCAGACTCCGCCTTGGCTCCACCCATGTGGTCACTTTTTTAACTACGATGCCAAAGGGATGACAAAATTACTTTTTTTCATCTGATCTGTAGTTCAGTGAGTTAAGGATTTGCCTAGGGAGCTGGAGGTTGCTGGTTCAAGACCAGACCCTCCTTAAATTTTCTCAAAATCCTGACAAAGACAAACAAAGAAAAATGCTAGTGGTGGGTCTTGAACCTGCAACCTTCCACTTGGTAGTCTTTCTTCTTATCCCCTGAGCTATTTGCTCAGATACTAAAGCTTCTTTTTTTTGCGCATTTATCATCTATTTTTTGTCGTTTTCGAGTTTTTTTTTTTTTTAACTTGAGTCTCGACTCGACCGTTTTTCTCAGGAGGTTGGACTTCAGCCTTTGTGCTGGAGGGTTGAACCCTCAGTTCCAAGACTTTCAAAGCCTCCACACCTCCCGAGTCCTCAGGACCTGAGCTTTCACACAGTCTGAGGGATGAAATTTTCTAAGTCCCACAGTAGTTCTCTGTTAGATTGAACTTCCAGACAGTCCAAGGACTGATATCTTCTAAGTTCCTGAGTACTTCTCTGTTAGTTTGAACCTTCAGACAGTTTGAGGACTGAAATCTGAAAAGTTCTTGAGTAGTTCTCTGTTAGTTTGAACCGTCAGACAGTCTGAGGACTGAAATCTTAAACGTTTCTCAGTATTTCTCTGTTAGTTTGAACTTTCTGGTTTACAGAAGCCTTAAAACTTGTGACCATGAGTCTTGATTTCACATTTAGACCATCCATCCGAGTTCTTCTCAGACCTTCACCTGTGGGTTTTTTAGAAATCCTCAACAAACTTTGATTCTCTTCACTGAACAGTAGAGTTTGTTTGAGTTTCTTTTTCTTTCCCAATATTTAATGTTTCGATTAAATCTTTAAGGTTTTTCCTTTTAAATGTTTTACTACCTTTTAATGTTTAATTTTCTTTTTAAATGCTTCATTGTATTTTCTGTGTAATTCCTATTTGAAGTCTTATTGTCTTAAAGATGTAATTTTCTAATTAAACATTTAATTCAGTGTTTTTGTCTTTTTTCAGCTTTTTATTGGATAGGCGTAGTGAGAGACAGACAGGAAACGGGGGAAAAGAGTCGGGGGGAAGACATGCAGCAAAGGGCCGCACCCGGGAATCGAACCCGGACCGCTGCATCAGGGAGCAGCGCCTATACAGAAGTCACCCGCTTAACCCGTTGAGCTATACGGGCACCTATGCTTTGTCTTTTTAAAGGTTTAATAATCCAATTAAATGTTTTGCGTTTTTTAAAATGTTTGACATTCTTCTTGTTGAATTGTATTCTTTAAACGTTTAATTCTGGGAAATATTTTATCTGTAATGTTGAATATTTGTATTATTAAAAATTGTGTTTAATTTCATAACGACATGTATTGTATCTTGTCGAATGATCTCATTCAATATTTTGTCTGTTTAATATAATTTAATGTAATTTAATGTTTAACTCTATTAAACAGACAAAAATATTGAATGAGATCATTCGACAAGATACAATACATGTCGTTATGAAATTAAACACAATTTTTATAATACAAATATTCAACATTACAGATAAAATATTTCCCAGAATTAAACGTTTAAAGAATACAATTCAACAAGAAGAATGTCAAACATTTTAAAAAACGCAAAACATTTAATTGGATTATTAAACCTTTAAAAAGACAAAACATTTCATTAAAAAAATGTAATGTTTAATTAGAAAATTACATCTTAAAGACAATTAAACTTCAAATAGGAATTAAACAGAAAATACAATGAAGCATTTAAAAAGAAAATTAAACATTAAAAGGTGGTATATGTATAAATAATTTAATTGTATTTAATGTTTAACTCTATTAAACAGACAAAATATTGAATGAGATAATTCAACAAGATACAATACATGTCATTATGAAATTAAACACAATTTTGAAAATATTCAAATATTCAAAATTACAGATAAAATATTTCCCAGAATTAAACGTTTAAAGAATACAATTCAACAAGAAGAATGTCAAACATTTTTAAAAATGCAAAACATTTAATTGGATTATTAAACCTTTAAAAAGACAAAACATTTTATTAAAAAATGTAATGTTTAATTAGAAAATTACATCTTAAATGTCTTAAATCTTTTTAATAAAACTTTTAAAAAGTTTTATTGTATTAATTTTTTTCTTTTGATTTAATTGCTTTTTGTTATGTAGTTTATTTCTTTAATCTTCTTTTTCTGTCAAGATTTTAACCCCAACTTTAAAAATGAAATAAACCCTTAAATCATAATGAAAATACTTCTGTTGTCACAATCATGAGTTAGTCAGTTATTCAGTTTATCAATTCAACTTTATTTGTTTAGCACCTTTCACACAGATGACAAAACTAAACAAGCAAAGAGAAAAAACTATGCTAAAACTATGATTAAAACTCAAAAACATTGAGAAAAAAAAAAAAAAAGATTTAACATGGTAATAAAATATGTTGTGTCCAGGGGATGGAGGGAGTTTATTGAAGTCTTCTTGGGCTCACATGGGAAATCATTTAAAATATAAACTTGATATTCAGTCTAAGGAAACTGCAGCGCGACAGAAGAACCAACAATATCTCCTGTTTTCTCCTTTAATGAGTCGACTCTTCTTGTGCTTTCAGACCAAAGAACTACAGACTCAAACTCTTGGTACAGGACCTCACCACACGGGTCAAGAAGGTTTCTGTCTCATTTCTACTCTGAAGCTCACCTTCTCCTGCTCAAACTGCTGACAAATGTTTCTGCTGCTCTAAAGTCTGCTCTCCAGAACTTCCTAAAAACTCTCAAAGTCTCTTCTGCTGCAGGTTGCTTTGTAGAACTGTTGCAGAAAACCTCACTAAACCACATGGAGGGGCCTGAAGATAGTTGTCCAAATGAAACCATACAAAAACCAAACTAGCACAACCCAAACACTAAAGTCTCCTGCAGCCTACCAGAGAACCTCTGAGATCAGAGAATCAGGACAGGAACTCTTACCTTCTGGACAACCAACGTTGGTTCACAAACAAGAACACAGAATGTGTCTGACCAAAAACCTCTAAAGACTCACTACAGCCAAGATAAAGACACAACTCAGCTGTACCAAATCCACTAATCACTGCACCATGTGCTAACTGTGGCTAAAGAACCACATTTACCAAGACAACTATCCAGTACAAAGCCCTAAAACACACCAAGAAACACATTAAAGCATATTTTACTGCTGGAAGCTGCAAGCCAACACCTAAAAAACAAACTAAAGCAATGAAGCCAAACCCGGTTCAGTGGTGAAGAGAAACAGAGGAAATGTTTGGCTGCAGCTAAATAAAGCAGGAAGACACTGAGCTCCTCAGGTGTTCCTGATAACACCAAGCAGCCACCTGGACAGCCAATAGGAACACAGCTTCCTGGAAGTCCAGAGGGCGGGGTTAGTGAAGGAAATTTAGTTTAAAGTTGAAGCAGAAAGTTAACAAAGAAAGTTGAAAACCACCTTCTGATACCTGAAATCTCTGAGTTTTCACACAAAGAAAGCCTGAATTTGTCAAACTGGTTTCATAGTAGAACCATCATTGTAAAAACGTCATAGAATGGTGTGTTGATCAAAAAACATTACGACCCGGCTGTCTAGGGTCACGGAGGAGCAACACAAAAACAGGACAAACGCTGGTTTCCAGGGGGTTAGATGAGTATTTATTTGAAAGAGGAAGTTTACAACAGCACAACATGTGAGGGGATTAAAAGCAAATGGGTGTTAGTAAAATAAGAAGAAATAAACAGAACTAAAAGTGAACTTCACGTTGACATTGATGGACATTCCAACCATGAACAAAGTAAAAGATAATCAATACGAAAAACAACTCTTCCTGTTCACCTCTTAAAACCCAAAAACACACCGCAGTAGCATCCTAAACTAAAACTACCAATGGGTTCCCTGTTTTCCTTTGTGAACAATTCAAAGGTCCCTCTCTATCTCGCCACACATCCACCAACCACTGGAACACATCTCCAAAGTTCTGCTGGACCAGCTCAGCTTCCCCTCAGAAGAAGTGCTGCCACCTGCCAGATGAAGGAGCCTGTTGAGAGGCAGCTGGCATCGTGATTGGACTGTACTTTGGTCTGTTCCAATCCAGCTTCAGCTCCAGAGACGGCAGGCGGTACGAGTCAACGGAGGCCGGGTGGACGAAGGCAAAAATCATCATGAATTTTGGCGCAAAAAAACGCCATAGTATACTATGTCGAAAAAAAAATGTGATTTTTCAACATGTTGTAAAAACGTGCCATATGATGAAATAATGTAAAGCAGGCTGTGAAAAACACTCCAGAAACGTTTTCTTTGAAAAAAAAATCATCATGAATTTTGGCGCAAAAAAATGCCATAGGATACTATGTCGAAAAAAAAATGTGATTTTTCAACATGTTGTAAAAACGTGCCATATGATGAAAAAATGTAAAGGAGGCCGTGAAAAACACTATGGTAAGGTTCTCTTTGAAAAAAAAAACATCATGAATTTTGGCGCAAAAAAACGCCATAGTATACTATGCCGGAAAAAAAATGCAATTTTTCAACATGTTGTAAAAATATGCCATATGATGAAATAATGTAAAGCAGGCTGTGAAAAACACTCCAGAAACGTTTTCTTTAAAAAAAAAAAAAATCGTCATGAATTTTGGCGCAAAAAAAATGCCATAGTATACTATGTCGAAAAAAAAATGCGATTTTTCAACATGTTGTAAAAACGTGCCATATGATGAAATAATGTAAAGGAGGCTGTGAAAAACACTATGGTAAGGTTCTCTTTGAAAAAAAAACTCATCATGAATTTTGGCGCAAAAAAACACCATAGTATACTATGCCGGGAAAAAAATGCAATTTTTCAACATGTTGTAAAAATATGCCATATGATGAAATAATGTAAAGCAGGCTGTGAAAAACACTCCAGAAACGTTTTCTTTGAAAAAAAAATCATGATGAATTTTGGTGCAAAAAAATGCCATAGTATACTATGTCGAAAAATAAATGCGATTTTTCAACATGTTGTAAAAACGTGCCATATGATGAAATAATGTAAAGGAGGCTGTGAAAAACACTCCAGAAAAGTTTTCTTTGAAAAAAAAACAATCATCATGAATTTTGGCGCAAAAAAACGCCATAGTATACTATGTCGAAAAAAACCTGCGATTTTTCAACATGTTGTAAAAATATGCCATATGATGAAATAATGTAAAGCAGGCTGTGAAAAACACTCCAGAAACGTTTTCTTTGAAAAAAAAATCATCATGAATTTTGGCGCAAAAAAATGCCATAGTATACTATGTCGAAAAATAAATGCGATTTTTCAACATGTTGTAAAAACGTGCCATATGATGAAATAATGTAAAGGAGGCTGTGAAAAACACTCCAGAAAAGTTTTCTTTGAAAAAAAAAACAATCATCATGAATTTTGGCGCAAAAAAACGCCATAGTATACTATGTCGAAAAAAACCTGCGATTTTTCAACATGTTGTAAAAATATGCCATATGATGAAATAATGTAAAGCAGGCTGTGAAAAACACTCCAGAAACGTTTTCTTTGAAAAAAAAATCATCATGAATTTTGGCACAAAAAAAATGCCATAGTATACTATGTCGAAAAATAAATGCGATTTTTCAACATGTTGTGAAAACATGCCATATGATGAAATAATGTAAAGCAGCCTGTGAAAAATACTCCAGAAAGGTTTCTTTGAAAAATAAATCATCATGAATTTTGGCGCAAAAAAACGCCATAGTATACTATGTCGAACAAAAAATGCAATTTTTCAATATGTTCTAAAAATGTGCCATATGATGAAATAATGTAAAGGAGGCCGTGAAAAACACTATGTTAAGGTTCTCTCTAAAACAAAAAATCATGATGAATTTTGGTGCAAAAAAACGCCATAGTATACTATGTCGAAAAAAACCTGCATTTTTCAACATGTTGTAAAAATGTGCCATATGATGAAAAAATGTAAAGGAGGCCGTGAAAAACACTATGGTAAAGTTTTCTTTGAAAAAAAATCATCATGACTTTTGGCGCAAAAAAACGCCTTACGATACTATGTCGAAAAATAGTCTTATCTGAACTGTGTCCTCTTTTGTTTGAACTTTCCCTAAACTTAGGAGTTAATGACAGAGCAGCACATCCAGCCTCAGTCTCATTTATGTAGAGATTAAACTTCAGTGTCATTGATTGATGTTAAAGTGCAGTTTTTCAAATGTTTGTTGCACATGCTCCCGACCAAACCAGTCCAGGTGGAAGACGATGTGAAGAGAAAGCTCCAGAGGATGAATATCACACATTTACGTTGGAAATAAATGTCCTTTAATTAGACATTGTCATGCAAAAGTTGGATTTCCCTTTAATGATGTTCAAATCTTTGTTGACTGTTTTGTTGATGTTGGTTTCTTAATGTTTTTTGACACTCGGCCCCAAAGATTAAAACCTTTTACGGCTCACAAGCTGCAACAATTCACACATTATCAACTGTCTTTCTGACTAAACTAAGATAAAAATTGAAAAACTGTCTGATTCCTGCATCATGAATGTAAATATTTTTGGTTTTTATGGCAGTATACTGAATATATTTGGGTTTGACATTTTATAAACCAAAACAAGAAATGAATTACTGGAGAAAACAATCAACAGATTAATGGACAAAGAAAAATGTATTTTCCAACATATATGGCTGAATTACTCCAACATTACAAGATACATACGCCAATTACAGGTCAAATTGTCTCAAGACGCTTTATTTTCATATTTTTTTGTCATATTTAAAATATGACAAAGTAAGAAATTTAAAGCTCTTGACTAATCCAATTCATTATTTGGTTTTGAAGAGACTAATGGACAATTAAGATAACTTTCTCCACTAAATCTAATAAACATGAGGTCAAATAGAAGGAAGAGTTTTAAGTACTGCAGTCCCACGACGACAAGAATAAAGTTTCTCAACAAAAACTAAATCTGCTGGTGGATTCCATGAAAGTCCTAATAAATGATAATAAAGTGTGAGGTTTGTGGTGCTAAAAATGTCAAAGATATCAAGTTGAACATCTGGATGCAGGTCAATAAAAGTTGATCTCCCTTCATTTCTCTGGAGCGGACTCCATGGATTTTATGGATGGTGGTTAAAGACCTTGGGCCTCATTTATAAAACATTGCGTAGGATCCACACTAAAAGTTTGACTACGCCGAAACCCTGAAATAGGCGTACGCCAAAAAATATCCTGATTTATAAAACCGTGCGTACGCACAACTGCACGCAATTTCCCATTTATAAATCACACTCCAGCTGGAAGATTGCGCAGGTGGATCCACCTCACATCCCGCCCACGACACACCCACATTTTACCATGAATGGTCAATGCAAAGTAACTCATGAGTGTATTTGCATATAAACAAGCTGCTGATCCACAGCATTTTACGCTCAGTCATGGCAGAAAAAAGAAAAGGAAATTTTTCGGAGACCAAGACAGAGGTGCTTGTGGATGAGGTGGAGGCCAGGAAGAGTATTTTGTTTGGTGGTCATAGTAGTGGCATCACTAACAAAAGAAAAGGCACTGAGTGGCAGCATGTTGTCACCTCTGTCAACAGTGTGAGTTCCACAGAGAGAACTGTGGTAGAGGTGAAAAAGAAGTGGTCTGATTTGAAGGTGGAGGCCAAGAAGAGAGTGGCATGCCATCGCCAAAGCGTGTCTGCTACAGGTGGAGGTAGAGGCAAACCTGAGCCCACACCGCTGGACAGCAGGATAGCATCCATCCTCGGGACGGCCAGCGGGTGTGGAATTGTGTCAGAGAAGGAAGGAGACACCGATTTGGCAGAGCCCACAGAGGAGACCGGTAAAGTACAGTTTTATCTGTTTATTAAATGTATTAAATATTTAAATGGACTTGTAAAAAGGCAGTGGACTTATGCTTTTTGTCCTCAGTCACTCTAGAGTTGGAAACGCTGGCTGACGAGGAGGTTCTGACCACAGCGTGTCCTGTCAGCGTGGATGAAGGCCTGGCTGTCCCCAGTACAAGTACATCCTGAGACCATGGCACACCTAGAAGTGGTCGGATCCTGACAGACAGAGTCCTACAATCACAAAGGGACACCATCGGTGCCATAAATGAAATACGGGATGAGCTCCAGCAAATACGCACAGTAATGAACATGTGTGAGGTCCTGTCTGACATTGCCGCGTCTATTAAAGATCTTGTTTAAAAAAAAAAATGAAACGTACTTTCGGTCTTATTGTAAACGCTGCATAACACCCCGGCTCTACAAGTGTAATATGTGATGACAATAAAGGTTTGGGATAAATCTGGCTTCAATTCACCACCTCACCGTCTGGCACTGCCGTTCCTCTGTCTCCAAAATGTCCGTAAGCAAGCATCAATTTTGGCGCAGCGGTGCGCATATTCTCACGCTAAGTTTATTTTTATAAATCACAACCTTTGCGTTGGAAGTGGCGTACGTAACTTTCTAGCCCCGTTTTGTGCGTACGCAAGCTTTATAAATGAGGCCCCTGCTCTTCTATTCTAGTGGTCTTCCTTCTAGTCGCTGTAAAAAGTCACCTCTTCATGACAACTTGTTCTGCCTCCGACCTCGTGGAAGGTCCAGAAACTCGGGAAAACCCATGGAGACTCGAAGAACTCGTGGAGACTCGAAGAACTCGTTGGGCGGGGGAAGGTGTGGTGGGCGGTGGGGGAGTAGAGGGGGGGAGGCCGCCACCCACCTCCCCGCCTACTCTCTGCCCTGACTCCACCCAGACTCCGCCTTGGCTCCACCCATGTGGTCACTTTTTTAACTACGATGCCAAAGGGATGACAAAATTACTTTTTTTCATCTGATCTGTAGTTCAGTGAGTTAAGGATTTGCCTAGGGAGCTGGAGGTTGCTGGTTCAAGACCAGACCCTCCTTAAATTTTCTCAAAATCCTGACAAAGACAAACAGAAAAATGCTAGTGGTGGATCTTGAACCTGCAACCTTCCACTTGGTAGTCTTTCTTCTTATCCCCTGAGCTATTTGCTCAGATACTAAAGCTTCTTTTTTTTGCGCATTTATCATCTATTTTTTGTCGTTTTCGAGTTTTTTTTTTTTTTAACTTGAGTCTCGACTCGACCGTTTTTCTCAGGAGGTTGGACTTCAGCCTTTGTGCTGGAGGGTTGAACCCTCAGTTCCAAGACTTTCAAAGCCTCCACACCTCCCGAGTCCTCAGGACCTGAGCTTTCACACAGTCTGAGGGATGAAATTTTCTAAGTCCCACAGTAGATCTCTGTTAGTTTGAACTTCCAGACAGTCCAAGGACTGATATCTTCTAAGTTCCTGAGTACTTCTCTGTTAGTTTGAACCTTCAGACAGTTTGAGGACTGAAATCTGAAAAGTTCTTGAGTAGTTCTCTGTTAGTTTGAACCGTCAGACAGTCTGAGGACTGAAATCTTAAACGTTTCTCAGTATTTCTCTGTTAGTTTGAACTTTCTGGTTAACAGAAGCCTTAAAACTTGTGACCATGAGTCTTGATTTCACATTTAGACCATCCATCCGAGTTCTTCTCAGACCTTCACCTGTGGGTTTTTTAGAAATCCTCAACAAACTTTGATTCTCTTCACTGAACAGTAGAGTTTGTTTGAGTTTCTTTTTCTTTCCCAATATTTAATGTTTCGATTAAATCTTTAAGGTTTTTCCTTTTAAATGTTTTACTACCTTTTAATGTTTAATTTTCTTTTTAAATGCTTCATTGTATTTTCTGTGTAATTCCTATTTGAAGTCTTATTGTCTTAAAGATGTAATTTTCTAATTAAACATTTAATTCAGTGTTTTTGTCTTTTTTCAGCTTTTTATTGGATAGGCGTAGTGAGAGACAGACAGGAAACGGGGGAAAAGAGTCGGGGGGAAGACATGCAGCAAAGGGCTGCACCCGGGAATCGAACCCGGACCGCTGCATCAGGGAGCAGCGCCTATACAGAAGTCACCCGCTTAACCCGTTGAGCTATACGGGCACCTATGCTTTGTCTTTTTAAAGGTTTAATAATCCAATTAAATGTTTTGCGTTTTTTAAAATGTTTGACATTCTTCTTGTTGAATTGTATTCTTTAAACGTTTAATTCTGGGAAATATTTTATCTGTAATGTTGAATATTTGTATTATAAAAATTGTGTTTAATTTCATAACGACATGTATTGTATCTTGTCGAATGATCTCATTCAATATTTTGTCTGTTTAATATAATTTAATGTAATTTAATGTTTAACTCTATTAAACAGACAAAAATATTGAATGAGATCATTCGACAAGATACAATACATGTCGTTATGAAATTAAACACAATTTTTATAATACAAATATTCAACATTACAGATAAAATATTTCCCAGAATTAAACGTTTAAAGAATACAATTCAACAAGAAGAATGTCAAACATTTTAAAAAACGCAAAACATTTAATTGGATTATTAAACCTTTAAAAAGACAAAACATTTCATTAAAAAAATGTAATGTTTAATTAGAAAATTACATCTTAAATGTCTTAAATCTTTTTAATAAAACTTTTAAAAAGTTTTATTGTATTAATTTTTTTCTTTTGATTTAATTGCTTTTTGTTATGTAGTTTATTTCTTTAATCTTCTTTTTCTGTCAAGATTTTAACCCCAACTTTAAAAATGAAATAAACCCTTAAATCATAATGAAAATACTTCTGTTGTCACAATCATGAGTTAGTCAGTTATTCAGTTTATCAATTCAACTTTATTTGTTTAGCACCTTTCACACAGATGACAAAACTAAACAAGCAAAGAGAAAAAACTATGCTAAAACTATGATTAAAACTCAAAAACATTGAGAAAAAAAAAAAAAAAGATTTAACATGGTAATAAAATATGTTGTGTCCAGGGGATGGAGGGAGTTTATTGAAGTCTTCTTGGGCTCACATGGGAAATCATTTAAAATATAAACTTGATATTCAGTCTAAGGAAACTGCAGCGCGACAGAAGAACCAACAATATCTCCTGTTTTCTCCTTTAATGAGTCGACTCTTCTTGTGCTTTCGGACCAAAGAACTACAGACTCAAACTCTTGGTACAGGACCTCACCACACGGGTCAAGAAGGTTTCTGTCTCATTTCTACTCTGAAGCTCACCTTCTCCTCCTCAAACTGCTGACAAATGTTTCTGCTGCTCTAAAGTCTGCTCTCCAGAACTTCCTAAAAACTCTCAAAGTCTCTTCTGCTGCAGGTTGCTTTGTAGAACTGTTGCAGAAAACCTCACTAAACCACATGGAGGGGCCTGAAGATAGTTGTCCAAATGAAACCATACAAAAACCAAACTAGCACAACCCAAACACTAAAGTCTCCTGCAGCCTACCAGAGAACCTCTGAGAACAGAGAATCAGGACAGGAACTCTTACCTTCTGGACAACCAACGTTGGTTCACAAACACACAGAATGTATCTGACCAAAAACCTCTAAAGACTCACTACAGCCAAGATAAAGACACAACTCAGCTGTACCAAATCCACTAATCACTGCACCATGTGCTAACTGTGGCTAAAGAACCACATTTACCAAGACAACTATCCAGTACAAAGCCCTAAAACACACCAAGAAACACATTAAAGCATATTTTACTGCTGGAAGCTGCAAGCCAAAGCCTAAAGAACAAACTAAAGCAATGAAGCCAAACCCGGTTCAGTGGTGAAGAGAAACAGAGGAAATGTTTGGCTGCAGCTAAATAAAGCAGGAAGACACTGAGCTGCTCAGGTGTTCCTGATAACACCAAGCAGCCACCTGGACAGCCAATAGGAACACAGCTTCCTGGAAGTCCAGAGGGCGGGGTTAGTGAAGGAAATTTAGTTTAAAGTTGAAGCAGAAAGTTAACAAAGAAAGTTGAAAACCACCTTCTGATACCTGAAATCTCTGAGTTTTCACACAAAGAAAGCCTGAATTTGTCAAACTGGTTTCATAGTAGAACCATCACTGTAAAAACGTCATAGAATGGTGTGTTGCTCAAAAAACATTAGGACCCGGCTGTCAGGGGACAAACATGTAAGAAACATGAGAACAGAGAGAACCCAACCAGTAGGTCACAGTTTATCATCCCCCAGTCATCTCCTGAAGTCCATATGGTGAGAGACATCAGTATCTGGTTGTTCATTTACCAGAGGATGCTTATAATCATGCTGATGTGGTCTGTACTCTACAGTATTTTAGTGACTCAATAATAAGTTGTTTTTTTTAAAATGCTTTTTAGTTTTTAATAAACATTTAACAGCCTGTATGTAATCAATAAATGGCCTTTGTCTATCTTAAGAAAAACTCACTCAGAACTCTGATATGTTAACAGTACTAAATAAATCAATAAATACATGCATATACACATAAATAAGTTAATACATTAACTGTGTTAAGATAAGATTTAGAGTTTTTTAAAAAAGTTGTTTATGTTTCTGCAGAATCCAGTATTGCTCACTGGTTGGTCATTACATTTTGTTAGTTTGATTTCACTGTTTAAAATGATGCCACCTCTTTTCAGACAGAACCTGTGATAATAAAACTATACAAAATTTTTAGTTCCGTGTTAATAAAGCACTTAAAACTTTAAGTATGGCTAAATGCTTTTTTCAAAATTAAATATATCACTCCTTAGGTGGTAGTGGCCCCAAGTTCAGTAAAGTTGGAAAGATATTCACAGATTCGGACTTCCAGCATCAATAACTCATTAGATATAGGTTGTCAAAACATAAACGGTGCCTCTTTCCCATTGTTGCAAGGCAGACAATGTGCTACAAGCCCAGTTTTATCAAAAGTAGCTGTCTTTCAAGCTACAGGAATAACATTGGTGTCTATGGAGTGAACAGGGTCCGTCTGCAATTTGCAAAACCGCTGCAACAGTAAAGAGAGACAAATATTCAATAACTTCACTCTTATACATTGTAGTGTCACTAAAATCACTGCAGCCTTCAACTGGCTCCTGTTGACAAAGTATCTTAACAGAAATGTAAATGCTGTAATTTGATTCTTTTAATGAACCATGTAACTTGAATGGATGTGATGCTGGTGTGACCACAGTGCACATGTCTGATGTTGCTCACAGTGGTCCAAGGGACGCTCAGGGAGTTTGTGTGTTTGCTCAGACCCATGAAAAATTACAGGGAACACTGGGAGTCCGTGAACTTGTTGGTCCGGTTTGAAGGCCTCTGTGTGGTCCAGTAGAAGTCCACGTAGTCGGTGTTGGCTTTGAACCGCAGCGACTGGCCACCGTCAGGTGGACCGGCTCGTCCTCGTAGGACTCCTGTAGCCTTGAGGGAACCACAGGAACATTCAGTAGCTGTTGGAGTTCTTCCTGTCAGGCTCGTGGTAGAACGGCTCTGAAGAATCTTGTACTTGTCTTATCTGGAACAATCTAACAGCCTAAACTGTTAACAGCGGTGTAAAGAAGCAAACACACAGGCATAGATTAGGACTCAAACTAGATTTATTTTAGAAAACAAATCAGCTTAGAGGCATTTGTTCACACATGTGGCTGAATAGGAGGCCGTCCAATCAGATTCAAGGTCTTCACTCTGTAGGTTGGTTGTTCGGTGAGACTGTTGGACCTCCATCGGCTGACGTGGATGTTTGATGGTCTTCCTCTCTAGTGCCAGATGATTCATCCATGAATTCAGCAGCTACAGACTGAAATGAAACTCATGCTGCTGTGATTGAATTCCTGTTCCAGATCAAATGTTCAGAGCTCACCTTGAATGCAGCCGTCTGCTGTCTGATAGTTTTTCTCATTGCAGTCTTCAATAAAGTCTTTTTCCTCATGTCAGGATGTGGTAAGACTCTTTCTCAGTTGCTGCAGACGTCCCTCATTGTGCATCTCCAGAGAAGAAACAGAAAAACTGATCACTGCTTCAGCATCACAAACGCTCTCCAGCATTGAATGTTTTAGGAATTCATTCATTGTGTTGTGAGCTTTGAAGGAGCAGAAACTTTACAGCTGCCAAAGACATGAGCTCCAATTCTGGATGTTTTAGGAAATGAAGTTCATCAAATGAACACTTGATTTTTGCTGATAATTCTCATTAAATTACTGAAGAAATCTAACATAAAAACCTGTAAACTCTCAGGCAGCTTTTGTTAAAGTTTGTCTATAATTCTATCATCATATTCTGGAACCAGGACTCTGCAGAAGTTCCTTCAATCAGATACTTGTGTGTTTCTATTTAAGGCCTCAGGTTTGAACGTACAGCAGAGGATTAGAAAGGAGTGATTTTAATATTTAAATCAGTCCAGTAAATGTTTGGTGTGAAAATTATTAAAATTTTGATTTAGATAGATTTGTGTCAAATAATATTGTAGAGTCTCACTTAAATATATCCAAATGAATTCAGTGTATTTACATTTTATAGAATATTTGATTTCTTAATCTCAATACTGTAGGGTCTGACCCTAAATATTATAATAATGATGTCAATTTAAATAATATTTTAGTGCAGAGTCATAAACTTTAATCAGCTAAACTTGCATAATAAATATCACTGAACAATCTTAACCTGAACATTCATATTATTGAGGTAAATTTACATAAATCCTGCTATTCTAGAGTATTAACTGGAATATTTCTAACATTAATCTTTGTGTATTGTGCTGATAAACAACAATAACCTGACTTTCAGATAATATTTGTTGTCTGTGATTGTGAGACTAAATTCCTCCACATTCTGGAACTGGACTACATTTCCCAAAATGGAAACATGGACAGAATTTAACACTCATGTATCCATGGCAACGCTAACGTTTCTGCTTCTTACCAAAGTTCACAACACAAGTAAAGATTTTAATGTAAAACTTCAGGGATGACTGCTAACCATAAGTATTCTGATCAATACTTCATGATCAATATCAGGACAGATGTTACAATTCCAGCTGTTGCATTAGACTGCAGTTATTCACAGAGAAATTAAAACATCACATTCCTCATGAAAACTAGATGGGACTTTTATTAAATAAAGTGTTGGTGAATAAACAGTGTAAAAAGTGCAAAGCAGCTCCATTAAATCAGGAGATGTGAGACTTCCACAGCATGGATCACCATCTGCTGTGTTGATTCATAGCTGAATGTCAGAATGAACTGAGCTAGAAAAGCTGCTTTGAGCTGCAACATTACGGTCTGACAATCCAACACCATCACAGTTTTCATCTTCAGTCCAGGCCAGTCAGAGAACTTCAAGACCTTCCATCAGCTGGACCAGATGCGGCATCATCTCCTTCTGAACATCTGGATGACAGGAGAAAAGACAGAAATCAAACACAGAAATACAATTTATTCACTTTCATCATTTTATAAAAGTAGCATGAACTTTATTAAAACTTGACAATATCAGTAATTAAAGTAAATGTTTTTATCTCGTGTTGAAGCTAAATTTAAAGTCAATTTTAATGACAGTTTATCCTGAGAGGAGTGAGAATGGAGCTTTTCTTTCCTTTTTAGAATATTCCCTCAACATATTCTGTTTATTATTGGCTTTAGAAGCATTTTTCTTCACTTATTTATTTTTAGATACCTCAGACTGATGCACTTTGCTGGTTTGCAGATAATTTCATGTACAATGACAATAAAGATCTTCTATTATAACATATTTTGCTAAAACAAGAACTGCAAACCTTCTCAACCATCTCTCAGGCTGCAAAATTCCAACTGCGACCAAGAATTATCTGATGTAGTTATTATTATAATCTTTACTGAACCAGCCCTGGAATTAATAAAAATCTGTATATGGATATGATTTTCTCTGATGGAACCACTATGGAAGCTGTAGTAATTATTAACTATCCTTTGAAGGGAAAGATTAGGTCTTCTTCAGGTGGAAAAAAAAATGCTCTCCCTTAAAAAAAAAAAAATGCATACAATAAAGTAAATCTCTTCTGCACTGCACACATACTACACTTTTGTATAACTCTGGATGTCAGAGTAAAGGCAGACAGATCCACCAATCAGCCACAACATTCTGACCACTGACAGCTGAAGAGAACAACATCCATCATCTTGTTCTAATGCAACATTCTGCTGGGAAACCTTGACATTCATGTGGATGTTTGACATGTACCACCACCTAAACACTGCAGGACAAACAACCCCCTAGTCTCCATGGCAACAGCAGTCCTTGATGTCAGCTGCCTCCCTCAGCAGGACAAACTAAAACTGCTCAGGAGTGGTCCGAGGAACAGGACAGAGCTAAGCTGTTCACCTGGGTTCCACACTCCCCACATCCAGATCTGATGGAGCATCTGTGGGATGGTCCAGGATCAGCCTGGTCTAGGTAGGACCCACCCTGCAACCCACAGGACCCACAGAATCCACAGGATCCCCAGAGGTTCTGATGAACCACTGGGTCAGAGGAGTTTTAGCAGCATAAAGGGACCAACACAGTATTAGTCAGGTGGTCAGAATGTTCTACTGTTATATTGTCATGCTGATTATATGATCAGTAAATGTTACCATCAGTTATAACATCCACATTGATCAGGAAAAAAAACAACTATCAGTTCATTCAGAAACTGTGGGGTTAAACCTAAAAACACAGACCTCAACAGCAGTTTGTTTCAAAGAAGAACACCAGTTGGTTTTCACTAAAGAAGCTTTCAGAGAAACAATTAAATGACAGTTTTGTTCTCATTAAGTTCAGAGTCAGAGTCAGACAAAATAATGTTTACACACATCAGGAAAACAAAAACTTTAATAAATATTTCATTTGTATAAGTACTTCTATACATATAGATTCCTCTTTCTAAGTTTGATCAAATCACCATAACTCTGTGTCCTGTTGTACGATGTTTTCCCAACAGATGGCGCTACCCTCATGAATGGAGCATCAACAAGTGACGTCTACAACACAACAGAAATGTCTGGAAGCCAGTGGCCACCACTTTGAGCACCTCTTGTAATTGTAGCGGCCAAAGATAACTTTTATTAATCTGGTGATGTATGAATAAATTTGGTATTAAAATATTTATGCAAGTTTTTCTTTTCCTGATGTGTATAAACATTATTTTGGCTGACTCTGTATAATGGGTTTCTGACAGGTCACCAGGCAACATCTTTTTATAATAATGACAAACATACCTGCATTCTACAGGAGTGATTTTCCTCATGTGCAGGTAAAGATGTGTGAGGAGCTTAGAGATGACAGGAGCAGGAGTCATCCTCACTAATTCAGCTTCCACCTAGAAACACAAAGACCACAAACAAACACACTGATATACTCTCAAACGTTCAACCTCACAGCCTCAAAATATCTGTTTAGGAAGTGTTGTGTTCCTAAATTCTGCTGAAAGCATTGACAGACATTCTCTTACAAGGTTGTGTAAAAAGCAGCCTGTCCTCTGAGCTACTGAGAAATCTTCCTGAACAAAGTTTCTACGTGTAAATCAGCTCAACAAAAACTAAAGCCTCAGTCAGAGATAACAGGTATCGCAAATTATAAACAACTTTCTTTGTTAATTCAGACTTTCTGCTTCAACCTTACATAAAAAGGGGAGTTTAACTCATCAGGTGACTGAAAATGAACGGCTTGTGCAGTTCTAGATCCAAAAGTAGGATGTTTCAACTCATGTTTTACTACAAATACATGCAATAATAAATAAATACAATGGCTGGTTGTTAGTTTATTCACTATTAATGTCATTTTATATACTGGATTGAACTTCAGCAGTGGAACAGAGAAGGAATTTAATGAAATTATGGAGATTCAGAGAGGTAACGTTGCTCAATGTTAAGCACGGTTTAATTCAAACCAGCTGAATGTTAAACTTCAGTGCAGCTGAATGGGTTTCAGTTAACCTTAAAGTAAAATAACTTTTTTAAAAGCTAAAATACACAGCAGAGAAATACAGGTTGAGAAGGTCATTCTAATAATGAGGACAGCTGCGGCAGCAACTAACACAGGTGTTCAGCGGTAAGCTAGCCACCTGTGTTAATTAGCCCACTAGCTAACTTAGCCGCTTACCTAGCTAACGCGTCCGGACCAACTGCTCAAACACAACAAAACACAACTCTACACAAGTCGCTGACTTAACGTACAACAAGACAACGCTACTGGTTAGAAGTATTTATCTTCTTACCGTGTTTTACTCCAAAAACAAGGTCAACAGCAGCCAGAGACGCTACCAGACGTGCTGACCATAGATGATACTAGCGCGCTGTCTTCTATATTATCTATGGTCTGACCACTCACTGCTCTCTGGCTCCGCCCTCTGAGAATGTTGTTGTCGTTTGGCTCCACACTTGCTGATGACCACTTCCGGTCTCAGAAAATGAAAAAACGGACCTTTTTTCGTTTCTGTCGCTTCCTGATTTTACTTTTTTGTTATTCTAAATATAACACGAAAATCAAAGCATTTAAAAAAAAATCGTATATCCCTTTTTTGATCATGAAAAGGAAAAACGCCTTGTATTTCAATTTAAATTTTTGTATTTTAAAACGAAAATCAAATAACCACTCGTTTTTTGTTTTTCAATACCCGTTTCAGAACGGAAAATCCAATTACCAGATCCGTACATAATCCGTATATGGTTCGCTCATTCGTTTTTCCGTTTCAAAATAAAATAAAAAAAGCAATAAACCACGTTGTTTTTTTTTTTTTGTTTTTCCGTTTTTAAAACCTAAATGTAGAAATGTATCATTTAAATAATGAAAAAACCACAGCGTTGCTTTTTTGCTCTAGCTTTTTAAACCCGAAATACAAAATACGGCTGTTGTTGTAATTTGTAGCAACACCGGAAATCAACGAGGAAGAACAGTTTAGAGCTGGTCTGGACCGTGAACACATCAAGAATGGCTTCCTCGAGCCCTTTTCCTATTTCATTCTCTTTGAGAGTGGAAAAACCACGCGGAAATCATGGAGCTCCCCATTGCTCTATAATGAGAGTCAGGAGGTTCTGCATGGAGAGCAGTTTAAGAAGATCAATCAAGTGTCCAATGCTGTTTTGGAGAGAGCTGGAATTTGTTCTGTTAACCACGTTATTTTCAGTGCCATACTTTATTAACTGTAGAATGTTATGTTTCACTTTTGTGTGTTTTACAGTCAGATCCGACATGTGGACGACAGTTTATGACGGGATACTGGTCATCTACTGGTGCCACTGTTCCCGTTTAACTGGTGATCAGGTTAACTGGTGATAGTCTCCAGATGTTTCGTCCTCAGCTTCGTCCCGACCAGACCTGGCTGTGTGTCAAATAAAGATACTAGATAAAGAAGACCTCGCCGAAAAACGTCGGTATCACTACTTAATAAAGTCTATATCCATGTAAATATCATCTACAGACAGTAAAAAGAAATGTGCTGGTGAAATAAAAACATGTATTTTTTATGAATGGTGAGAGGAAACTATGGAATCCAGAGATAAAATTAGAGACCACAGTCTGACTCATCATGCCACCGATCAGTCCAGTAAACATCTTCACAAGGATGTAAAAAGGATTACAAAAATATAACACAAACTACCTGCGTAGTTTAATCACTCAGGCTGCAGTACTGGAAGTATTGTCTTCCTCTGGGACGTCTTTAAAAGTCTCTTTTTGCCATTTCTAAACCAGCCAGTTTTTGGAAAGACACAACTCACACAAATATATTGTTTGTTTTGACCAGATCGGATCCCTTCCATTTTTATTTAATATTGTCAGCGGTTAACGTGCTCTGAAATGACGGTTAGGACGAAGGACTGAACTCTTTTATTGTTTTCTGAGTGACTAGCTTTAACAACATGGTCTCAGTTTGTTCTGATGTATTTTATCAGATCCAGCTGATGTTCTGCTGCGTGTTGTTCTAATGTATTTTATCAGATCCAGCTGATGTTCTGTTGCGTGTTGTTCTGATGTATTTTATCAGATCCAGCTGATGTTCTGTTGCGTGTTGTTCTGATGTATTTTATCAGATCCAGCTGATGTTCTGCTGCGTGTTGTTCTGATGTATTTTATCAGATCCAGCTGATGTTCTGCTGCGTGTTGTTCTGATGTATTTTATCAGATCCAGCTGATGTTCTGCTGCGTGTTGTTCTGATGTATTTTATCAGATCCAGCTGATGTTCTGCTGCGTGTTGTTCTGATGTATTTTATCAGATCCAGCTGATGTTCTGCTGCGTGTTGTTCTGATGTATTTTAGCAGATCCAGCTGATGTTCTGCTGCGTGTTGTTCTGATGTATTTTAGCAGATCCAGCTGATGTTCTGCTGCGTGTTGTTCTGATGTATTTTAGCAGATCCAGCTGATGTTCTGCTGCGTGTTGTTCTGATGTATTTTAGCAGATCCAGCTGATGTTCTGCTGCGTGTTGTTCTGATGTATTTTATCAGATCCAGCTGATGTTCTGTTGCATGTTGTTCTGATGTATTTTATCAGATCCAGCTGATGTTCTGCTGCGTGTTGTTCTGATGTATTTTATCAGATCCAGCTAATGTTCTGCTGTGTGTTGTTCTGATGGGAGGCTGCTGAGGCTCTGAATGTTTCTGAGAACAAACCCGAGTTAAACCTGAAGTTCTGCTCTGGATCTGTTCTACTGAACTCAGACTAACACACAGCAGTGGACGAACTTCTATGTTGTGGGTTTTCTTGGTGAGACTTTAATTAGTTTTGTGTCTCGTTATTAACCAGGCAGCCTGTGTTAAGTTGTGATTATCTACAGTTAACCTGTGTTTCCTGAACAATCACCAGGTGTGAAACACCTGACAGGATGACAAAGATATATGTGGATGAAGCGGGACGTTTATCGGACTGATCGGTGGCATGACGAGTCAGACTGTGGTCTCTGATTTTATCTCTGGATTCCATCGTTTCCTCTCACCATTCATAAAAATACGTGTTTTTTTTTATTGCGACCAGCACATTTCATTTTACTGTCTGCAGGTGTTATTTACATGGATATAGACTTTATTAAGTAGTGATGCCGACGTTTTTCGGTAGGTCTTTATCTGGTATCTTTATTTCACACACAGTCAGGTGTGGTCAAGACAAATCTGCGACGAAACATCTGGAGATGGAAACTATCACCAGTTAACCTGATTAAACTGGAACAGGTCGGAATCGCATGAGTTTTTCACATTTTAATACTTAAAAATACTTACTTGGAATATTAAAGCGATTTTGTTCACACTGAGATCATGAGCTCTCAGTGTGATGCGTGGACTCCCTCTAAATAAGACAAACATGTCTTCGTTGTTTTCAAAGTACGTGGTGCGGAGTTTGGGACAGAGAAGTGAAGTCAAGTCGCCACGAGTTATGACTTTGACTTCCGGTTCTGCCGGCAGCTTCCAAATGTGAAAAGGCTTTTTCTCTTGTTTAAACCTTAAAATTTGTAAAAACGCAGCATTTTTTTCTTTCTCTACTTTTTGTTTTTCGAATTAAATTTTTAGACGAAGAAACGAAAAACAAAGCGATTATTTGTTTTTTCTTGTTTTATTTTGAAACGGAAAAACGAATGAGCGAACCATGCACGGATGGTACACGGACCGTCATTGAACCTGCTTTGAAAATTCTCCAACATGCGGCAACAGAACGGGAATACAACAATTAGTTTTAATAATAGTTTTACTAAGTGGCCTCCTTACTGAGGCCTTGTCCACACGTAGCCGGGTTTTTGTAAAACCGAATATCCTGCCCCCTCCGTCTAGAAAAAAACTTACGTACACACCGCCTCGTTTTTAGAAAAAAACTCCATCCACACCTAACCGCATAAGTGCGTTTTTCAGCACATTCATAAGCATGCCGGACCTTTAGGTGGCAGTAGTTCCCCAAATCGTAGCAAGGTGGTGGAGAATAACCGTCCTTAAACGTCGTCCTTCGCCTGTGTTGTTGAATGTGGAGCAGTATCTGGGCTTGTAAAAACAAGCAAGTAAAAAGCGCCTGTACAAGAAACAGCGCCCAAAACCTTGTGAGAGCATCCATACTGTTACCGAATGTAAACACGGGTCGCATATGTGACGTAAGAACATATTTTGTCGCAGGCGGTGACGTTTCGAAACGTAAAACCCCGGTTACTGATGTCCACATGCAGACGCATAAACGGAGAATTCGCAAATCTTCACTTTGGTCGGAGTTTTTAAAAAGAATCGTTTTTGATGACGTAAATCTGCGTTTTCGTGTGGATGATAGGCCGAATCGTAGAAAAATATCTTCGTTTTGTGAGATACCCGGCTACGTGTGGACAAGGGCTGAGTGTGCCATGATGAGGAACCTTCAGAAAACAGAAGCTGGTTGTGTTTTAATAACAGATATAACCTGGTCCAGGTACAGGGTTCTCCAGGGTGGAAGGCTTTAAAAATGAACATTTAATTTGAAATGATGAATTCATTTTTGACTATATATATATACCGATCAATTAAATATTACTGACGGACACATGAATGAATGTTGACATTATATGTTGTTGATGTGAACTTTTTTAAATGAAAAAAAAATCATGAATGTTCATTTATGACTTTAGGAATAGTGAACTGACAAAATAATGGACAAGCAATTAAAGGTCAGTTTCGTTGCTAGTTATTAACGGGAATATTTTTATAGTGGTAAATGACTCTATCTAAAAAAAAATAAAAATAAAACAAAAGAATATTGAAATGTTGGATCTTTTCAGTGTTCACAATTATAATACTCCTCCTGAAATGTGGCAGCATTAATTTCCACTACTCAGTGGTGACGCTGTGGAACTTATTTCCGCTGGCAAGAACCACAGAAGAAGAACTCCGCTCGACTGATAGCAAGCTAGCAGCGAGAAGTTTTGCGTTTAATTTGTGGTGAGCATCAAAATGCTTCTGCAGTCTGTCAGACCGTGGTTGCTTCGTTGCAGGAGTCTACCGTTGGTTTGCAGCCGAACTTACCACGCCGATAAAGTAGCTCCAATCGGCTCTCAGCCTGACAAACTGTCCTCTGAATATCAGGTATGTTAGTATGTTGCTAACGTGTCCTAGCCAAAATGTAACGTTACAATTCGACTCGCTGCTAATGTCAGCCGTACCTGTTCACCTGGTGGAGGTGGCTCACACCGGACAGACGAGCTAAAAATCGCTCTTAAGGCTATTGTTCTTAACAAGCGCGAAGGTTATAGTTTAAGCAGCTAATTTTAGAGGTCAAAACCTCTGGAAGCTAATGTTTTAGCATCATTTTGACAAGTGAGTTGAGAACATTTGCCTCAGGGTAAACAGTGAAAGTTGCATTTCATAAAGGACAAAGTCTATCTTAAACACCCTGTCGTTCAAATGTTATCCCTAAAAAGAGATTGAATCCAGCAGTCACTTTAACATCTCGAAAGATTTAATCATATACAACTCAAGACTTGCTTTTTATATATACCTATAGGATTTTAATGGCGATAAAAATGTTAGCTTAAAGTTATAACTGAATCATTTCAGTCATGATGCATCAGTGTAACTATCTGTATTTGGTGTCCACATTCAGGCACAATCAATTCGTTGTCACTGATGTAGCACCAAAAAATGTCACTGGATGGCACCACAGACACATTCACTTCATGTTCTCAGCTTGCAGAAAGACTCATTAAGTTGTGGATAATTAAGGCTATATTTTTGAGGAATTCTGTTTTATTTTATTCGTATATAATGTGCCGTTTTCTATTTTTTATCTATAGCTGGGAGTCACCAATCAAAATTTCACTGTGAGGAAACAGAATGACAATAAAGATTCTTCATTCTTGATTCTAAAGTACACACATTTTTGTCATGAACAGTTTGAGATGAATGTGTCAATACATTTTTTTTTTTTAAACTCTTATCAAGTATCGGTTCACTTAACCAAAGCTTATACCTTACTTGTTCTGGTTGAGTTACTTAAGCAAATCTCAAGTCTTGACATCGGTTTCCTATTGTGGTGCCAGTGTAGATCACAAATTGTGATCAGTAGGAGTCATATAGCACTAAGGACAAAACAGCAATGTATGCACTCTTGCTATTTTTCAGGAGAATTATGACCGAATGAAAGTGCTTGTTGATGAACTGAGAAGCCGGGCAGAAAAGATTAGTTTGGGTAAGTGTGAACACTGCAGCACGGTCACAATGTAAATTCATCACGTTCAAATTGCTACAAGGCAATACCATTTAATTCCAGCAGTGCAAATTAGTATCTGGGGTCAGGCAGTCTGGGTGATGAAATTGTCTACAAAACACCTCCATTAAAGCCTTTCTATTCGTTTAAGACTTAAGGATCCACTTGTGCATGATTACGGCTATAAGGGCCTGCTTCTTTATTCTTAGAGTTATTGGTTTATTGCCTTAATAGAACAACTTCCACCTAATTAACTTTCTTCATTTAATGCAAGATAAAAAACTAAGTTGAGTAGATTACTGTGTGTAAATACAGAATGCCAAATTTTCTTCTTAATTTTACTGTAGAGGCTCTAGGTTACAGCCAGGTTATACTTAAAGTTTAGGTTTGAATCTACACTTTCACACATGTAATTCAGTCACTAAACTAACCAAAGTGTCACCAAAATATTTGTTTACATGCAATTTGCCTTTTTTTGTAATCCAGGTGGTGGAGAAAAAGCACGAAAACTTCATACTTCTCGTGGGAAACTCTTGCCTAGAGAGCGTATAGACAAGCTGCTGGATCCATGGTATTATAATTTGTTTCTATCTGGGCTTCTGACAGATTCAAAATTCATGGCTCTTTCATACCCTCTAGATGCATAAAACTTGTAGTGCTCTGGTTTGATGTCCTTACATAAACCGTTGGATAGGTAAACTGATGCACAGAGAAAGGAGGATAAATAGTAGATGGTTCGTTTCTCATCCACATTTTACAACTAACTGCATTATATGTAATTTTTTTTTATTTTTTTTTTTTTTGCAGGAGTCCTTTTCTGGAATTTTCCCAATTTGCAGCTTATGAGTTATATGGCACAGAGGAAGTCCCAGCAGGCGGTATAATTACTGGGATTGGCCGGGTTTCTGGGTAAGTGCTATGAAAATTTCTGACATTTACAAAGTCAACTGCCTCTTTGAAAGTAGTTTGGTTGTGATGTGTAAATGAATGACAGTTGGTTAAATGTGGCCAAAATGTGGATTTATAGCAATGGAATTTCACTCAAGTGTTTTAGGTGCAATTAATACATTTTAATATATTTTTTTATAGAGTGGAGTGTGTTATTGTTGCAAATGATGCTACTGTCAAAGGGGGAACATACTACCCAATTACAGTAAAGAAGCATCTTCGTGCACAAGAAATAGCCCAGCAGAACCACTTACCGTGCATTTATTTGGGTGAGTAATTCCATATTTGTGAGATTTTGGTAAAACAGCATTCACCTATAAAAAGGGGGTGAAAATAAAACAAATGTTCAACAACTGGAAATTGAAAAAACACAATAAATATAAAATTCCCTAGAGAAATTCAAGAGATGTATTTCAGTGCCTTTATAAAATGAGCATACTGTACTTGAAGTTGTGTTTATGAAATTCAGCAACTTTGTCAGCCAAGTCTCCTCTCCAAGGGCCCTGTGGGAGGAATCAGATTTTTTTGTCAGTACGTACACTTGGGACATCCCAGAGGGCTTTGGCTGAGAGTTGCAGGCTACAAGTTATATAAGGAAAAATTGCGAGTCTGCAATATTGCCAGAGAATGAGGTGTTAATAATTAGTTAGCTCTCTAAATATGTGTTGTGATTTCCTACAGTGGATTCTGGAGGAGCCAATCTGCCCAGACAGGCCGACGTCTTTCCAGACAGAGATCACTTTGGACGCATTTTCTTCAACCAGGCCAGGCTGTCCTCAGAGGGAATAGCACAGGTGATACTTGTTAGGTTAACGTTGTATATCACATGCAGATTACATAACACACACAGCAGCAGCATAGTGGGTTCATAATTTGTTTGTCTCCCCCCGATCGCTGACTTTTGAAATAGCCTATTGTTGCTGTCTTGCATAGTTGTAATTTAAGAATTCTCGCCTTTATTCGTGGGCTCCTTCTTTACAGCAGAATATGTTGTCTGAAAGCAATATCACAGAGCAGAGATGGTGTGTTTCAGTGAGCGACACAGCTGTAGACTAATCATTTTTTCATTGTCTTCAGGCAACTGAAATCCATTTACTGTGTACTACTTGAGAAGAGACATGCTTCTACTTAAAAACAAACAAAAAACAGGCTGTTTGGGGAAAATGTGGAAAAAAGCAGCAGGTGTAGTGTAGGTCTTGCACTCTATTCTTTTTAGTAGAGGCTGAATATGTTCTTCACCAAACTGAGTCTAGCATAGTTCTTACTAATTTTGTTGTATTTATTCCTATTTTCTTCATATTAATTTCTCCGTGTCACGTTTGCTATTCACGAGATTTACCTCTCAATTACTAAAGGTTCATTTCCACCTCTTAGTTCCCATGAAATAATCAAAATCTGCACACGCCGAAGAGAACACAAATCAGAATTCCTACTGTTTCAGCCATTATTGCTGCATTGTCCACTCACTTCCAAAGAGCACGTGGGTTTCATAATTTCGCCTGTGCTTGTATTACACTGTGAAATAAAGCAAAACACTTGATTTACAAGAGTTTTTCTGTCTTGACCTTGATGTCCAAGGTCCTCTCCACTCAAAAAAGGTGTATTTGTTAATGTTCCCTCTCTTTCAAGTTTGACCTTCACTGTGCAAGAAGACCACACGTGCACAGCTTAAAACCAGAAGGCCGTTTTCAAATTCATTTGCTGAAAGGGGAAAGTTTTTCAGAAATAACTTTTCTTGGATGTTTGACCTTCACTTTGCAGAATAATGTATGTTCAGGCTTTGCCACTAGAAGACCGTTTTCTCATTATTCTGCTGAAAGTCAAAAGCTTCTCTGAGCTCACCTGAAGTTGAAGTTTAAAGTGTGCGTCTACAACTAATTTGCAATACATTCCTGGCCTATTTGACAGCTTGATGCCTGAAGTGAGTCTATACTGAGAACTGTGAAGTGGGAGACATTTTGTGTCCATATTTAAACTTTTCTAAAGGAAAAATAATATTTTAATTTTTGAATGGCCGAGTAGTTGAAGATGGTCTTTTAATTTCAGACAGCTAATCAGATAACTTTTATAGGGAAAAACCATACTGGACAAAAATTATTATTCAGAGGAGAGTGTCTTTTCTATCTGAGAAGATGCCTGGAGGGGATCTTTAATATTGTACATGCGTATGACTAGGCTGGGCTGTGTTTTTTTTTTTTTTTTTTCACTCTTCAAGATTGCTGTTGTGATGGGCTCCTGCACTGCTGGAGGAGCGTATGTACCAGCCATGGCAGATGAGAGTATTATTGTGCGGAAGCAAGGAACCATTTTTCTTGGAGGACCTCCACTGGTTTGCCAATATTTCATTATTTTAAATATGATATGACAGTCAGATGAATATGTATCATGTATAATTTTATAAAGTCTAGTAGATTCCATTTGTGATTCATGTACCAGGTAATGTCTTTGAACTTGAGATATAATATCACTGCTACACACGAGTGAATTATTATGTACTGCAGGGATGATGTGTCCGTGAACATAATTCCTTTTGGTTGTGCCTCGGTCCTAATAGGTCAAAGCTGCCACTGGGGAAGAAGTTTCTGCAGAGGACCTTGGTGGTGCTGATCTGCACTGCAAGTATGAGCACAGCATTTTTCACCAAATTTATGGACTGTATGGGATAGTGGTCCAAAATTCTCTAAGTTTCTTTCATCTTGGCCCTAAAATCCCACAGAGATAGATCAGCATCTTTTGCAAAATATGCAAACTAGGATTTCCTGAATGTTATTCAAAAACCCGTGTATGGGAAATTGATGCCTTTTGTATATACTTGTGTGTATGTGTGCTTTTATTAACACTATGTAATGTCATACACACAAACTGGCATTTGTTTTTCACTCTATCTGCTTAATATATTTTCATGACTTTATAGCAAACAAGCAGAAGATTATTTTTAGCTACAGTATGTGTTTATTCCAGATTCATAAACACTCACAGTCATGTCTATAATGATTTGAGGAGTGATTTATGTACTGTATTATCTTCAGTGATTGATTTGTTGCGCGTTTTACAGAAAATCTGGCGTGACAGACCACTACGCTTTGGACGATGACCATGCACTCCATTTAGCAAGAAAGGCAGTACGAAACCTCAACTACAAGCCAAAGATTGGGGTCAGTCCAATGATTATAATCATTACCAATTACATTCAAGTTATTGTGTTTGTGCCTTCTGTTCACACTGAATCTGTGTTTTCAGGTTAATATAGAACCTTCTGAAGATCCTCTCTATCCTGCAGATGAACTCTATGGCATAGTTGGAGACAACTTGAAACGCAACTTTGATGTCAGAGAGGTATTTCTCTAGTTTCCTGCACATTGCATTAAGGCAGTTAAAGTGAAGGCTTTAGGATTTGTTAAAACATATGCATTTATGTTAAAACATGGGTATTCAGAAATCTGGAAAAGACAAAACAGAATTTTAAAAACACAGTTTTCCAAGTGAGCGCATGCATGCCCTTCATATATGCAGCACAAACATGATCATAAACATGATATTGAATTAGATGTAGCTATGAGTCTTTGGCTATAATTAACAGAAGGCTTAGCTATTAGCAACTATCACCATAGTCTTTCACCTGTGGCTTGCGTGGTAAATATACCAACACAACCTAATTACCAACTATGACACATATAGAGAGAATTTAACAGCTTCCCTTTCCAGTAGGGACAACAAGGTCAGAATATAGATTTTACTTTGACGTTTTAGTGTGTTTATTGTCAGAATTTCTTTCTCTTTGTGTGGCTCTGCAGTCAAGGCACTTGTTGCCAATCCTGGAATAACAGCTTTTCCTGCAGGGTTTTCCAGTGTTGAATCAGACCACCATCTACCGTCTGAATGGACATGAAAGCATATTTGCATTTGTTGCATCACCAATAGGTTACTTCTTCACTTTGAAAACACCTGTGCTTACCCAAGGTCTCCTGTCAAAGGGTTAGATATTCTAAAGCCTGAAATAGAGTCAAAAGGAGGCACAAAAATCTAGTTTCCTCTAAGACCACATAGAGTTGCAGTATGCTGAAAGGTTATTATGGGATTTTTGCCGAATGATGCTAAAAGAACTACCGCCTACCCAGCTTTAAGTGATACACAGACAGGTGACAAAGGGAAAAAAGTCTGCATTGAGGGGATCCAGTGGCTCTGTTACGATGTTGGGTGGATATTCTGCTGCAATGATTTGGGTCCACTTGTCCTCACAGTTTGAAGCATTGCTGCCAGTAATTTTTTTCAGAGTGATTACTTTTATGTTGTGATAAAACATTTTTTATTCTCATGGGAGTGCACTCTTCCAAAGAGAACATTGTCCTCATCCATAGGGAACGGTTATAAGAGGGTGAAACGAATGTGACTCATATGTTATAATGAGGGAATATCTTTTGGAGGAATGGGTTTTCATCCCTCCAGTACAGTTAATTGGAGATTCAATGTGAAAGAATATTGAAGCTCTGTGGTGGACCAACACCTTCCCAAGACTCTGAATAGTGGGGTTTCCTTTATTTTAACTCATCTGTATTTATATATGATGTAAACATGGTATGTTTTTTATGTGAAAGGAGAAGCTACTACATGGGGATGCGTAATGATAATTTAAAATCATTCCTTAGCTCCACTCAGACAGCTAATTAGATACTACTTTGCCATGACACCCTTTGTTTAATGCATGTTAAGTAGAGTCATACCAGTAATTAGATAGATTTGTTAGAGTACTACAAACATAACTAATGAAATATAGAACATAGATGCACTCTTTCCACTGTTTTATCCTTAAGATTTATGAAAAAAATCCAACAAACCTGGCCTTTACTGGTTCTGAATACATTAAGCTGTCAGGTTCTTCTGTGAGAAGCAGAGTCGATAATGGGTGGTTAGCTTCAATCACTTCGTTTTTCTGCTCACTGGCAGAGCATGCCAGATGTTCGCATTTGTTTTAAAGCCTGTGTCTTTGATTCTTGATGTAGACCCAGGAGCAAGAATTAGTGGTAACTCTGGAGATGCCAAAGTGTTTGTAGTGTAGAACAGTATTGACGGTCCATTTAGTTTGCAGGATCAACTGACTGTACCCTCTTTACAGGAGTTTTTCAAATCCAGCTTATTCCACACAGGGTGCCCTTAAATCACTTTAATAAAATCACTTAAATAAAATTTGTTGTAATGTTGTTGCTCAAGTCGTCTCTGTTTTCTGTCACCAGTGCTGTTGTTTAACAGCACTGGTGACAGTAGCTTTATAGGTTTTTATATCTTTGGCTTTCAGGTCATTGCCAGAATCGTAGATGGCAGTAAATTCGATGAATTCAAGGCATTCTATGGAGACACACTTGTTACGGGTATGTGGGATGATGTTGTTTTCAATTTTTATAGCCCCAAAAATTGTGCCTTTTCTTCTCTTGAAGCTACAATCTCCCCATTTGTTTTCCAATGTGCACCTGCTCAGGATTTTCAAGAATATATGGCTACCCTGTTGGGATCATTGGCAACAACGGAGTCTTGTTTTCAGAGTCTGCAAAAAAGGTAAATATGCTTTGTTCCCAAACACATATTAAATGGTTAAACTGAGTGTTCTCTAAAGAATAAAACTCACTACACAGGCAGCACCTGTGTGGTGTAAAAAGTTCAGCATCATGATTATGTTGAATTGTTGGATGCTTGAGCTTTGTACTAGTTACGTGCCTCTCAAAATGTCAAGGACTTGGAACACAATAGTGTAGCAGCTCAGATAGTATTCTCCTCAGAGATTTGCTGCTTACAACACTGAATATCAATGTTTCTGTCATGAGATGGCTTTAGTCTTAGTAGTTGGTTTGTACTGACCCTTCATAGTTGCGGTACAAAATTTCTCATACAATAAGCTCTCAAATTTCACTTGTCTACATAATCTCATGAGTGCTCTGATGAATGCCTCTGAAATAACAGCTTTTAGAAAACATGCACAACAGACAATCATAATTTTCATTCAATATAATTCAATTAATTTGCAACCCAGTTTGCTGTGAACAGAGCTGAACTTTACACAGGCTTAGCGAGGAGGAGCTGAATTTGTGATTATAGACTAATAAGTTTTTCCAACTACATTTTGAATTAGGTTACCAGCCTGACCTGAAAGAAGGCTCCTCTAATCGTTTCATTCTGTGAGGTCTTAACATGATAGTATAAGCATTGGCTGTCTCATCAGTGTAATTATAGTCAAAAGGGACTGGCACAGTGCTGCAGACAGACACAGATGTGGAACAGACATGCTCAGGGAGCATCTTCAGGAAAAATCAATACAGAACCTACATTTCGAGATGCATTTTTCAGACACACTGTCATCACTGAAGACAGATCCAGGCTTCTGTTATGCAAACTGTGAAAGTGTTAAAAGCTTTTCCCCAGGTATTTGTGTTGGTGAAGGGGAGAGGCATCGAAGAAACGATTAGATATCTGTTGTTGTGCAGGTATTCAGAGGCAAACTGATGGATTATTTTTCACCAGGTGACAGTTTATAATAGGCAGCCATCTCTCACATTGTTTCCAGTTTTGTGTTTATACTTTGCAATGCAAAGCAAGCTGCTTCACTGAAAGACAGCCAGCAGAGGTAACTGCCAAAATAAAGAAAACACCTGAGTAATTTAGCAATACAAAGTATATGGAAATGAGTTGTGTCCATATAATGCACAGTCTTTTGTACTTATTTGCCTGTTTCAATAGCTTCTGGCAGCTCTGTTTTGTGCAATGATTTTCTTTCTGGCACAGCTGAAGGCTGTTCAACTTCATATTCAAGCTAAAATCTGGTAAATACAAAACCAGTGTGAAGCCAGATGACCTCGCTCCTAAGGTGGCTGGTGTTTGCCCTGACTCGTTTTGTCTCGGGTGAAGTGGATGACTGAATTGAAACCACTAACTCATTTGTCAGGCAGTATTCATTGAGTTTTTGATATTGCCAGATATCAAGCGAACTGATCTCTAGGGAGATTCAAAAGCATCACTTCAGGCAATGTTTACCAAGTTTTGTGAAAGCACAAACTCCTCGTGTGATCCAGACATTTCAGTAGAATATTGACCAGACATTATCCCCAGCAGTTCAGTATGTACACATATTCTGTAATACATATTTACACTGCTGCTTCTTTTTGCAGTTCATTTAAAGTTTATATTATTGTTTTTTCATGAATTGCCTGCAGAAACAGATCATTACCAACATATCATTTTATGTTTTTTTTTGTAAGGTAGTGATTGTTATTGTCAGTGTTTTAGCTCTTGGTAGTTGTTCCCCAGGGTTGGGAATGTATTACATTTGCTGAATATTTGAATTTTTATTTTCAGGGGACGCATTTCATCGAATTATGCTGCCAGCGAAACATTCCGCTTATTTTTCTCCAAAACATAACAGGTTAGTGGGAAGTCTTCTGGCAGTTGGGAATTATTGACATTTGGGATTTTGTTCTGTTGTGGATTTTCTTTTTTGTGTTGCATGAAAAAAACAATCGGTTGATTTAATTCTTTGTTGCAAAATGATATGTGATGATACGAAACATGCCACAGTGCAAGTCCCAATCAGACCACGTGACATAATGTACAAATCTGTCTCCGCAATCCCACAGTTTTACATGTTACTCATTATCTTCAACACACTCAAACTTTCCCTTGTTATAACAACACACAGACTTGCAGTTTTTAGCTGCTGTCTCAATTTTCTATCTTCATCTCAGGCTTCATGGTGGGTAGAGAGTATGAAGCAGGAGGAATTGCCAAGGATGGAGCCAAGATGGTTACTGCAGTTGCCTGTGCCAATGTACCCAAGATTACTGTTATCATAGGCGGCTCCTACGGTGCAGGAAACTACGGCATGTGCGGTCGAGCTTACAGGTATGAAGATGTTCTCCACTAAGTGGTTTCTTAGAGTAAAAACACAGCACCCGTAACAACATAAATGAATGGACTGGCCATGAGCTGTTGCCCAATCAATTCTGAAGATCAATGCATGTGGGGGCATAATTTAAGTGAACAAAATGTACTGAAAATGCTGTTTAGTTGTTGAATAATGTGCATTAGTCGCCCTTGGCTGATTCACGTGTTGGAAGTGGCCTTTTGTAACAGTAGTAAAAGAGATTTTCAGAGTTAAACCTTGTTCAAGGATGAAAACCTATTTTATAATAAAAAACATCCATTTTAATTAAAATTTTCTGACGTTGCTACCATTTGGGGCTGCTTCATAATTCCTTACAGAGAATTTTCTTGTTACTCAATAGCACGCCACCAAAGCTGGGAAAAAAAAAATTGAAATATATACACTAAGGGCCAAAAGTTTGGAAACAAGGTCAATACAGGAAAACCATTTCTAAGCAATTTCAAGTTTCTGTTCATACTTCCTTTCTTAAAAACCAGTATGAATTCTGTGGAATTTGGGATGCATTTACTGCATGATCAGACTTTGCTTTCATTGATATGCACCATTTCCTTCAATTTACCTTTAGGTATGCATTGAAGTTACCAGACAATTACTGAATAAATCTTAGCAAAAGAAAAGAAGGGCTTAGCTTTGAGGTTGAGAAAAATTGCGAGTCACAACTTCCATACAGAAGTAAAAGACAAATCACTGTTTGCAGTAATTCATTTTAGCTCTCTGGCGTTTGAGAATTTCCTTAGAAAAATCCCAATAAATCTCAACTGTCTCCATATCTCTGATGAACTACCACAGAAATGGCTAGAAAGAAGCAATTGAGTAAAGAAACAAGAGCACAGATTTGTACATTGAGGGAAGAAGGATACACTGAAAGAGAAATTGCAAAACACTGAATGGCATAAAAGGAGTTCACTATACCCTGGAGAGACTAATGGAAACTGGAAGTTATGATGATAGAACAAGGTCTGGAAGAGGGTTAGTACAAAAGCAGAGGATAAACATATCATTGTCACCAGTAAGAGAGATTGGTGGGAAACAGCACCACAAATAAAAGGAACTCAACATGACAAGGTTAAAAGCAATATCTCAGACAACTGTAAAAAAATGTTTGAGAAAGGCTGGTCTAAAGGGTTGTGTATCTGCAAAAAATAACCAAAAAAACACTACTTTGTCTAAAGACCAAGAAAAATTGGGCAAAAGCACACAAAAATTGGACCTATGGTGACTGGGGACAAGTTCTTTGGACCAACAAAAGCAAGTATGAACTATTTGGTTCAAATCACATTTTAAAACGCCATGCGTAACACCCACAATAAAGCATGGAGGTGGTAGTGCCATGTTATGGGGAGGTTTTGTAGGTGATAGAGTAAGAGATTTGTTAGAAGTAAAGGGTATCATGAAGAAGGAACAGTACCACTCATCCTCCAGCATCACGCAGTTGCATCTGGACTAAGACTTGTGGGTTGAAAGTTTGTTTTGCAGCAAGATTAAGACTCTAAGCATTCTTCCATGCTCCGTCAGGGTTACCTAGGCAAAAAGAAGAGGAAGGTGTTATTCGTAAGCTGGTTTGGCTCCCTCAGTCTCCAGACCTCTCTCCAATTGAGCTTGTGTCAGACTAATTGGATCGATCAGTCAGAAAAGTGTGTCCCACAAATCAGCAGGCTCTCATTGATAAACTTAAAGCTTAGAATGCAATTCCCAGCACATACCTTAAAAAAACTTGTGAAACAAATGCCTCATATATGCCATGCTGCTGTTAAAGCCAGAGGAGGTTATTTTGAAGAAAGCAAAGTTTAAGCAAGAAAAACCCAAATACCTGATGATTATAGTAAAAATGTATTCTGATAAGTGACTCTTTTTTTAATAATCATGTTTATTTTGTTGCAAAGTATGTCAATGAAACTATGATCTCTTCTATGTACAAATTTGAACTTACTTCCACAGATGACTTAAAATCCAATGTTGATTATAATAAATACATAGTCATATGGTACGATGCCACAGATGACACCACAAAGATGCATGGCACTACAGACAATCTCCGTCATAACGCTTTATGTGGACATGTGTAGGAATGTGGTATTACGTGATCCTGTCCCACAAAATATCCACCAACCCCTTTGGCAAGAGTGTAATAATACACCACAAGCAATACTGACAACCTTATTAGCTCTGTGTCACAGACGTCATTATTGACTTGCGCTTTCTAGTCTGTGACCCTACTCTTGATCTTTTCATTATCATTTCCAATATAGTGTATACTTGGTTGTTTCATGACATCCATTCTGTTGTAGTGATGAGATATCTTAGAACTCTAAATATTTATTCCTGTATGTTAACAAGAATGAATAGAATTTAATAAAGCATTACATACTGATTATTTTTATGTGTGTGTGTGTGTGTGTGTGTATATATATATATATATGGTGTAGTCTTCCTCAAATGTCATTACTTCAGGCAGTTTATCAGATCGCATAGCTCCCTGGTGATCTACAAAGGCCTCTTTTTTATTTTGCTTTATTGCTCCCCACGACCTGTAAACAGAAAACTCTGTTAAAGTGTATAAAATCCCAACAGTTCCCCTTCACTTTGTGTCTGCATTTTGTGCACACTGATACTTTTGACTGGTGTCAGATTAGTAGAATTAGGGCTAAGAGTTCTCTTAAAATACTTAGTTAAGCTCTGAGGATTTTGAAATTTTGGAAAATGAGATTAAGCTTTGATTAGGCTTTTTGAATTATATGCTACTTGGTATATATGCTAAATAGTGCTTTTCTTAAGTAAAGCCCTTGTAAATGATGTTTTATCGCTCTTTTGTTGTCTTATTCATCGTTTTTGATTCAGCTTCCTTTTCTGGCTCCTGAAACACAAGCAAATAGACATCCTTTCTCATTTCACAGCCCCCGGTTCCTGTACATGTGGCCAAATTCCCGAATCTCTGTAATGGGCGGCGAGCAGGCAGCTACTGTCCTGGCTACCATCACGAAGGATCAGAGGGCACGCGAAGGAAAGGAGGTAATGAGTCACATTAATCATCCCATCTGCGCCTCACTGGAAGGGCTTGAATTAGCTTTGGTGAATTTGCTGCCAAAAGCATAAACATTATGAAAGACACTTTTCTTTCAGTAATGGTTTGACACGGCAGGATAAAATTATATCAGTGTTAAGTGTTACTGTGATGACTTATCCTGAATGGTGCAGCAAATGACTGTAATTAAACGGTGTCAGGTGTGCTGTTATGGGTGTATTAAGAGTGCATTAATAGCTTCAGAATGACACCTCACATCAGTGCCCCCATGACGGGCGTTTCAATGATGTTTAAGAAGGTTCAACATGAAAAGGTAGCAAAAACTAATTATGGGTCAGTTTTTGAATACATTTGAAACATTGTTTTTTTTGACTATTGTTATTCTATTTATCTTCACAGTTGAACTCAGGTGAACAGTTGAGAGCTTTTTGCACATTTACTGTGAGAAATTCATAAAGGAGACAAGTGCCATCACTCATTGCTTCCATCAGCGCATCAGCTCGACTCAGAGTCACAATAAAACAACAATCAGAGTGAAGTGATTTTGCAGACAGTGACTCTGTAACACGTAGCATCCACACTACATTATTTGTTTAGCTGTCGCAGCTAAAACTTAGTCTGATATAACAGCCCTGCAGTGAATCAAAATTTTATTAAGGCTACAATGTTTACTTAATGTTGAAACCACTGAAAAAAGCTATTTATAGCATGTGTCAGTGTTTGATTTGCAATGTTTTATATTGAGAAATGTTTCTAATATTTACAGTAGGTCACCCCGTTTATATAAGCGATGAAAAGCTTTACAGCATTTACTCAGTGTTTTCATTATTTTTTATTATTTTCACAAGGATTGGATTAGTATTCGCAAGTTGATGAAACTGCATTTCACGGCAAATGAAATGGCTGTGTCCTTTAAGCTTTACATTCCACTCCACGTTCAATAATTCAGACAACCTTTAAAATGCCTTTGGCTCAGGTTCTTATTGCCTAATTCTGTTTTCACAATTTATTCACAGTTCACAGCAGAGCAAGAAGCTGCCATGAAGGAACCGATCGTGCGGCGGTTCGAACAGGAAGGCAGTCCGTATTACTCCAGTGCTAGGTGAGATTTGGTCATGAAACATCGTATGTGCGAGGCAGGTGTGTATGAAGTTTTTAAATGTCAAGAAATCGTAGCAGTTTACCACCATCGCTGAGAGAAAATGCTCTTTATGAAATCAAAGGGCTACCGACAGGCCCCCAGCGCGTTTCTAATTTATTTTTAAATCTTTTCAATAAATCATGTGATCCTGCTTTTCTAAGAACCGAGAAACCACAAGAAAGAGTCTTCAGGAATGAGAAGTGATGCTGTGATGTGTTTCAAGTGTGTTTTTGATGTCGTGTTGAGTTGCTAATATGAGCCTTGTTTGCTTTTCATTTAGTGCTGTGGGATATTTTCACCGGGTGTGTGAGCAGAGCACATATTAGACGATGGTGTTCTTACAAATAATCATATGGGGGAAAATTGTGTGTTTGCATTGTGGTCCTAAAAGTCATTTTAAACATTAAATTTAGGCACATAAATACATATTTATTTTACTGGTAAAGGTTAAATGGAGATTTCAAAACATCTCACTTTTTTACAGTGAATTAGATTAAAAGCTGGAGAATAGTAAGATAAGGAGCACATAAATGCTGACTTTATTGACCAGTAATCAAAGCCACAATAATTATCATAATGTGCACTGTTATTGTTTACCAGATTAGTATAAATCAGTAAATCTTATAATCATTTATATTAAAATTTCTTGCTGGTTGTTAGAGCTGCAACAATTATATTTTTTTGATTATTGATTAGGTTTCTTTTGACAAACACCTGCTGGTTCTAGCTTCTTAAGTGTAATGATTTGCTACATTCTTAGTCTTTTATAATAATAAGTGCAATATATTCTATTATTTGATTACAACCATCATCTTGAAGATGTCACTTTGGGCTTTTGACCTTTTAAAACTAAATTATTAATCAAGAAAATATCCAGCCAGTTAGCCAGTATTTAAAATATTTGTTTGATGCAGCCCTGCTGACAAACTAAAAACTTGTATGTAACGAAATAATGTGAACAATTTCTGAGGAGGTTGTTGGTTTGTTGTACACAACACTGCGTGCAAATTATTAGGAGCATTACGTTTTTGACAGTATCATAATTTCTATGCTCATTTTCCAACTTTAAACCATATCAGCTTCAATGCTCAGTGGGTTCAGTCATTTTCAGGTAAGAATTTGTCTAATGAGGAATGGTATTCTCTACACTGTGCATAATTATTAGTCAGCAAGATGTTTCAGATGGATGCAACACTCTTGAAATAGCTGAACTATTCAGTTAATGCGACATTTAGTTGCAATGAGTCAGCAGGGTCGCATAAACCAAACGAAAAAGTTTCAAATTAATTGAAAAAATAAAAGCCGAATCAGGAATCCATTGTCCTCCAGTGCCACCATATTTCCAAATCACAACCTTTGTGCAGTGTGCAGAGTAGAAGTGCTCAGACACGTGGCTACAATAAACAAGACTGAAACCACCACTGAAGAAAAGATTCATAAGTGAAAGCATCAAGATTGAGCCAAGAAATACACGAGGAGCCATTTTTCACAGGTTTTTTTATGGACAGATAAAATGAGAGTGACTCCTGATGGAGCAGATGGATGGGCCTGTGGCTGGATCACTAATGGACACAGGGCACCACTTTGAGTCGAGCGCCAGCAAGGTGGAGGAGGGGCACTGGTGTGGCTGCTGTCATTAAGGTTGAGCTAATTAGACCTTTTTGAGCTGAAGACGGATAACCCACTCTGAAACCTGCTCAACAAGCAGTACAAGAAGAAATCTGCGGCATTTCAACAAGGTCGTGATCTTTATGCAGGAAGGTGCTTCAGAAAATCACTTATCCTTTGTTGTTGAACAGTCAGGTTTGAGGTTCAGTAGCGTTTTTGGGTTGACTGACAGTATTTGTTTTATGGTAAAATTAATCACGAGAAATAGAATTTGCCAAATAATTCTGTAGTTCTTTGAGTGTAATTTGTATTGACGTTGTGAAATGGGATTCTGTTATTTCATAATTGTAAAATGTGCGAAAATGTTGAATAATTTCATATTCACTATTTTTTACGTAATTACAATCAAGTAACTTATAAATTTAAATATGTAACTTCTAAAAATTTACTTTGATCTCAGATGATGATGGAAAATATGATCACGCTCCAAGGGAAATGCAGATCTGACCAACTTATTTTGAACCTCTACAAGTGTATTAAAACAGCTAGATGAGCGCTGGAGTGATCCAGAGAGACCAACACAACATCGTGACACTCTGTTAAAGTAATTGATTATACAGCTAGACAAGTACTACAAGGAGCGTCGGATAAGTGAGCTGCAAGGTGCCATCTAATAATGTGAAGCACTTATTATTTTTTGCAGACTGTGGGATGACGGGATTATCGATCCTGCTGATACTCGTATGGTTTTGGGACTGAGCCTCGATGCAGCGCTCAATGCACCATCGCAGAAGACACGTTTTGGAGTATTCAGGATGTAATGCCGTTTAGCTTATACAGGTATAGACCTCAAGCTTACCACAGATGTGTACTGTATTTTTGCTAGTTTTTTTGTAGTTTTTGTTTGTGATGTGTCACCAGATTAAGGGTATAAAAACACACACAAAACAAACAAAAAAAAAAAAAATCACAGGAGACGATGTGATTGGATGATAAAGTGTGTTTGTGGGACATTTCCACTGTTAAGCTGTGCCTTAACTGTTACTATTCCAGTATAAATGAAACTGTACTTTAAAAATGTTTCCTTTGGTGGGTTTTCTTTTTTTTTTAAGAAGAATAAATACTGTAAATGGAGAATTAAAAAAAACAATGTGAAAACTAAAACTTGCAATCTTTCTCATTCTGAGATCACCTGCAAGCGGAGTATGAGTGAAAACATCTGTTCATAAGGGGGCACTGTTTAGCCATAAATGTATGACTGAGTGAGGTTTAGAGGAACGGTAGAAGCACACTTCATTTTTCAAGTCGAATGTCTTTTAGAAAACCCATAGGGGTGTTCTGCTAATAACGGAAAAGCTGTTTTGTGGAAAAATAGTTGTTTTTTTTTTTTTTTGAAGATGTCCAAGCCCAGTCACATTTTCTATGTACACACTTATCTCTTGTTCGGAGACACTCGTAGGTTTTTTTTTGAGCCGCTCTTCCATTTGCTTTTCTTATTTATAATTGTGCAAGTATTGTGTTGTAGCGGTGCATGAATAGGATGTGGTCTTCTATCGCATGCTGCAGGCAGACTGTGCTATGTACCAAAGCAGAGCTACAGAGTTTAACTGGCCACCCCCTCTCTTCTGCTCCCTCCTCCTTTTTCCATTTTTTTTTCCCAATTTATCTCTTTAAGTGAACACCCAGTTGGTATGCTCACATATTAGTATAGACCATGTGAGTTCACTCTGGCAACAAGTAGCTTTTTGCTCCATAGGACTTTTCTGAGTCCAGGGATTTGGTGCAGCAGTGGATTTGAATGTTTATATGAAGCCAACTGGTTAAAATGCTTAACTGGAAGCCCTTCATGCTCCTGTGTGTACGACTGTGTGGCTGGTACACTGAGGCTGTGGAGAGCCTCACCGTAGGGAGAGCAGAAAATAACTCGGGCCATGAAATGCATGGAGGATATGTGTGTGCTGCCCACACACGAATCCTCCACCACCTCCTACAACTAATTTTTTAAACTGGTTTCCTAGTTATGCCTTCATTTTTTTACCAAATGTCACTGGGGGAGTGGGAGGAATTACCAAACAGCAGTTTTTGATGTTTTGATTTCATTGGAGTATCGAAACTCACCATAGATACCAAGACCTAATGATTCAGAGAGACTTTGATGCATGGTTTCAACTGATGGAAAGCTAAAATCTTGAACAATCGGGGAAAATGATAATTAATGATCATTTTCGGCCTCTTGCTTTAAAAAGCTCTTAAATGCAGCAATAATCCCTCACTAGTTGGCTTCCATGCCTGCTCTCCTACAGAAGGGTGAGTTTATGTTTTTGTCTGGCCACAATATCTGGCAAGATCTTCTTTTGTTGTACAATGCTTTGCTTTTGAGGATCACAGCTTTTCCAAGCATACGCTGGATTAAAAGGCTGCTGGGACAAATTGCCAGATATACAGACAGATACTTTCATAACAACTATGTGTAGGCAGTGTGTCCAAACCAAATTAAATATCTTGGGGCGAAAGGAGCAAGCTGACACGACTAGAGAGACTCCCACAACACCAAAACCATAAATCCAACATTAAAAGGGTCAAGTGATGAACCTTGAACCTCGTCAGCCGCAGTGGAAGCACCTCTGTTAAGATAACAGGGTCCTTTCCTGTTAGAAAGATGTCATTGCTGTGCAACTGTTGTGTGTTTGTGCCCGAGAGGAATTTTTTAAAAAGTCGATTTGTTCACGGAGTACATTTAAAGCCAACAAGCAGTGACAGCAATGCTTTTTGTGTCTCCAGCTACAAAAGGATGGGCCCTTTCAGTCAGACACAGTGAAGCTGCTCACTGGCTGATTATGGTGGTACTTAATGGTGAGGCCAGCCATCGACAATGAGTTGCTATGCGTGGGTCGCGGTATCCAGGGAATCTTGAAATCTTTACAACTTTGAAGAAAACTTCATAGTAAACTTTGCAACTAGCACTGCGCCAGTTATCTCCATGCTGCATATTGACAAAACAAGCTATATTTTCTCTGTGGCTTGCTGCATATTTCTATGTCCTAACCAGAGGAATTCTAGCACAAGGAATGGACACGGCACATCTTATAGATCTTAATTTACCTGATTTTAACTTGCTTTAAAAGTTGAGTGCAACCACCACTCCACTGTTTAGCCACCACTTGTGTAATATGAATATATAACCTGCTGAGATGGTGTCTCTTCTGCATTTCTCTCTTTGAGAAACACAACAAGAACTCTTGGTTTATACCAGCCTCCTTTGTTCTATAACTGACTGACCTCTGACCTTCCTGCAGAGGAGGGTAGGTTGAAAGTGAATCTCTGTTTTCGATCAATAAAATACCAAATTATCTGGTAGATCCGTTGGGTTTGTTGCGTTTAGTGTTTGTGAAGTTGTTGATATTTGTTCATGGCAAGCTATTCTTTCATCTGTAGCCTAAATGAAACCCTAAAATGAATTTATTTGCCTAATGACCGAAAGAATGTTACCTCGTGTGGAAAATAAGAGTGGCATGTCGATAATGATTCATCACTGAGTAATATTAAGCTTTCTTGCATTCTTAACCCTAGACGACAGTTCTTAGTTCAGATCGGACAATTCTGTCACATGATTCATTTATGGCAAATAAATTATGCCAGACCTGATTCGGGAGTTACTGGCTGACGGATCTGTTCGGACAGCTGTGACTCATGTTGAGTCACCACACAGACTGGGAAGAAGAATTTCACTCGGTCTCAGTTTTCTGTTATTGTCTGATACAGACACTGGGGATAAAATGCAAGTTTTCCCAATCAAACTGGTTATCAAGAGGGAGATGCTTAAAATGTGTGTATCAGAGTCCCTGCGGATAAAAATTGAATAACAATGGTGCAGTAATTCTTTCATTTTCACCATAACTATGCTCATGGATCTGTTAATTACTGTGTTTTATTGAAATTCACTTCACTTTTGTCAATGTGTGGAGACCCACTGACCACAGTGCTGTAGGTTATATGTAAAACTATGAACTATTTCTTCAAAATCAATCGATATTTTTCATTTTAACATTCTTTTTTTCCTTTTTATTTGACCTCATTCAAACCCAGTATGCACCATGCTGAAGATGAATACCTTATCTCACACAGAGATATTTTTGGTTACAGAAACCCAGACATACCTATGTGGGATTTATTTAGAGGATATAAAAATATATTTCACCATAGGTGGATCAGACTTCTTTATCATGGCATGAATGCAAAAATCATGAGAAAATCGTATTAATCTGCAAAAAAAAAAAAAAAAGAGCATCAAGGTGATTTTTTTTTTTTTTTTTAAATTTAATTTGTGAAGTGGATTCCAGTTTAGAAATTGATAGAAATGTTAGTCTGTGAGAGCTTTACAGGATCAGATCAGGTCAAGTCCTCCATCCACTCTCCAGCTTTCCGTCCCGGCTCCTGGGGGAGGAAGGCAGCCGCAGCCTCCGGGAGCAGATGCAGCCTCTGTGCGCCTCTCCGGTCCCTCGGTGCGCGGTGGCCCGGGCTCCGGAGAGTGACGAGCCTTGTGGTGCAATCTACGTGTGCGCCGTCCCCCGGACTGACAGGGCCGGAGGTCCAATGAAATAAGTCGACATATTGAGGTTGTCAAATCAAAGCCAAAGAGGAGGCGCTGTCCCGTCGTCGTCTGAATTACGTCATGCACAAACAGCTGGTCGTTGGCAAATATCTGAAAAAATGTAGACCAGCACAGCGACTGAGAACTGCACCCGGGCTGCAGCCCCTCCGCGAAATCTCCTGCTTTCAACGATGTGGCAACTGGAGCGTCTGGGCTCAGGATGTAGCCCTCCGAGGCTCCTCTTGCTTGTTTACACCTCTCTCTGCGCTGTTGGAGGTGAGTGCTCTCAGTTCACTGCTGGCTTGGCTTTGATTCGCTGTTCCTTTTGTCGGGGTGCTGAAATCCAACCCAGCGAGCAGCAGCAGCAGCAGCATCGGATCCCGTTTGTGGCTTCAGCACAGTCTCCTTTAAACATCCACAGCTTTTCAGTCACCAGCCAAACGGGTTTTTCATTAACACCGACTGGCTTCAGTTACGTGACGCACGGGGAAAGGTTGCTGCTAATTTTGGCACGCAGCGCGCTGACAGATGCTCCTATAGGTTGTAGGCTTTACTGTATGTATACGAGGGGCTGAAAACACAGCAGGCTTTCATTGTTGTTGCCTTTTTTGTGCTTGTTTGTGGTTGTTTTGCTTTGTTGTACTTAACAAAGACAAGTGGGGATACACTGCACTGATAGTACACAATGTAACCAGAGTAATTCCATAATAAGGGCAATGTTTATGTCAAACCTTCTGTTTTTTGGTGTTTTTATTACGGTAAACTGACGTAAAACCTTCATTAAATCATAAAAGGTGACCAAAAAGTGCAAGAATCTATCACTCTTTCTTTATGTATGTTTCATTTTATTGAGCAAAAATCCCATGTAGAAAGAAAGCAGGAGTATTTTACTTGTGTTCCTATGATGTCCATCCTCCAAGATGTCTTTGCTGCTGGCGTGAAAGAAAAACCTCAGCTCTGAATTGTGGGACAACAATGAATCTGTACCTGCAGCATCTGCTGTGCTGGCTGTGGGCACACAGGACCTTACAGGTCTGTGTGAGGATGTTGCAGACTTGTTGCTGTTTTGCTCCATCAGTTTTGAGGAAATCTTTCTTTCTTGGCTGCAGACCGAAAGATCAATTCACCACTTTGCACCTTTTGTCCACCCTGCTTTGTTTGTATCTTCGTGCGGAGGATGTACTATAGTCGAGAAGTGGGTCTTTTTTCGTGCTTTTGACATAAAGAAATATGTTTTTATTCAGTTTATTGACACACAGATCTTGAATATTTGTATGGATTTTCACGTGACAGTTTTTGTGTTGATGTAGATGTGGAAGATGCAGTAATCTGTATGGATGTGGGTGATTTCTGAGGTGTTTTGTTCCTATTGGTGGGTGTTTTTGACTAAAATATGACTTGATCACCTGTCATTGTTAAGTTCAATCAATATTAAGGATTTTTGTTCCAAATAGTTCTTCTTCAGCCTGCTGTTTTTGAAAATTAAGATTTCAAGTCTAAAGATCAAATTCGACCCGGTTGAGTATTTAAGACTAAATCTCATGTTGAGGTGACAAAAAGCAGGATTACGTCTATATTAAGCCGCTAACAGAATAAAACAGTGGTAGGGAGGTGCTCATTGACGAGATTACCGAATTCAGAACCGTGCTGTAAGAAAGCCTGTAAGCACTCTGCCGCCTTTATCTCCCAATGAAAGGTCTTTATTTAGCTGGCAAACAAACAAGCATATTTGAATATTTTGGCATGTTTACACCTTCATGTTAAGTGCAGCCTCTGTGCGCGACTGCTGGATTGTCACTGAGTCTCAGCTGTGTGTTGTTTTGGATGCGTTTCGTTTGCAGAATTAGAATTTCACATTGAGGGGGTTGAGGCACATAGATATGCCAGTTTGCTTTTCTAAATTTCTTCTGTCATGTGTTGAGTCTGTGACAACAAGCTCAGATGTTGGATATTTGAAATGAAGCCCGTTAAGGATAGCCACCTATATGTACCTTATACAGTAGAAAACATTTAGCATTGTGACAAGTGAAACAAGCTTGATGCCAATAAAACTGTTTCAGAAGATTCAATTCATTGAAATAATGAAGAAATAAGTAATGACTAAAAATTGCACAAATAATATACTGCAACACTTGTGTTACATTTCATAAATATATAATCACAAACCACCTTTTGTTGGTTTTTGATCCCAAAATACAAAACTCCTTACAAACCTCATCACAGGGTGCATTTCTTTGAGTTGTGAGCAGCTCAGATGAGGAGCGATTTTCCCTTGCTGGAACATTTTTGCACCAAAGAGAAGAAAAGATTGGAGAAAAGCCTGAAAAATAGAAGTGAGTTTGTGTAGCAAGAATCGGATTTTCTTAGTTCCTGCACCCAGTAACAACCTCAGGACCACTTCGGCTTATTTTTGACGATAAATGTTGACTTTCATGTAACTGGGATGAGGGTTACGTGGCAATGAGCAATTTATTTAAAGAGTTCTTTTGAATGATACAATCATCAGCCATAACCAATGCTACTTCCAGATATGCAAAATTGTTGACCACTGAGTAATCAGTCATTAACTTCCAACTGTGACCTCTTGCAAGAAACAGAATCCTGTCTGTTCCTTTCTAATCACACAAGCAGAACATATATGACAGGCGTGTTGCAGACTCCAGCAGTCTTAGTGCCAGACTCACCCTATAACACTCCAGTGTGTATCCTCACTCACAGTCCGTGTCATGGAAGGACAAAGAAGGAGCTTAATGCAGGAGAGGTCTCACATATAATGCAAATTGCAAGAGAGAGTAGAGTAGAGTAAGGGCTGCGAGCTTTGAATAGGGATGGGCTTTAGCTCTTGACAGAAAGATTGCTTCATTCTTCTCAGTTTCTACTTCCATATTCTGTGGTTTAGTATTCAAGGTTGCCTCCATAGGTGAGAGGCAGACGCGAGCTTTGAAGACTGGTAATAAAGGAGCTCTGAGAAGAGCCATTTTTCTCTTTTTACACAAACGTTGGGAAACGGTGCACATTCGAGAAAACCTTTTCCTTTCCTCCACGCACCTCGGTGCCCTGTCGCTTCACAGGGTCACTTGGTTTTCTTAACAATGTGTCATCGCGAAGGCAAACAATAGCAAAACATGCAGCAGATGACAGCGTCAGTGCTGCGCTTATTGTCTCGCCAACTCTTAAATGAACTGGGCTCACACGCTGTGGCTTTTCACTGCAAAACAATGCGGAGGAATTTGAATATTTTTTGTGCAAATTACAGGTGAGATGAATTATCAGCAAAAAGAAAAGCACACAGAGTGAAAGATGTCACCACATGTTTGGCAAGTGCAGGTGTTCGAAGTAGTTGACATGCTCAGACACAAAGGGAGTTGCGCTACAAATGGAAAAACATTCTCCCCGGTGAAACATCAAGGCGCCTCCACACTGTTTCCATGAAAATCTGCTGCCGTCTTTTTTATCTACTTGTGTTTATGTTTATGATAACACTTATCTAGGTGATGCTTTATGTTCTAGTGTAGCAATTAAATGACTCACACACAATTTCCCCCAGTTTTTGCCCACCCGCTGGGCGTGTTTGATGCCAGCCCAGCTCATAACGTGGCAGATTACACCTGCCACTTGTTCTGCTGCTTTTATATGCAGAGGCTTTGGTGGATATAATCCAAGGATTTGACATTATGCAGGACGCGAGTGAGCCTGCATACATACATCTCCCTCAGCTGCTTTAAAAGACGTTAAAGTCTGTGATCACATATTTAGATGATCTGGCTCTTGAGTGAACAGTTTGCTGGGTGAAAGGAGAAGCCTGTGATTATTAACTTAAAACAGAGGGATGCCTCGCGCCTCTGGTCTGTTTACAAGAGTAAATGTATTGACAAATTGCTTGTGCTTGGAATTTAGCCTTTGTGAGCAAAAGTCAATCATAATTCATTGCTAGTCACATCAGCGGCATGGTCAGGGGCGGCAGTGTTGATCTGTCTCTGGGATTTTTGGTCCACACTTGGAAATCTATTGACAACTGTTTGACAGTTTGCCAGGAGATTCTGTACAGATGTTCATGGTATTCAATGAATGAATTGCAGGTATCCGGTGCCACCAGTAAGTCGATGTTTTCCTTCATCTTGCTACAAGCTCATGGTTTCCAGAGGATTAATCCTGATTACTTTCATGATCCCTTGACTTTTCATCTATTACAAATATTAGATTAAAATTCCACTTTATCTTATCCTTTGACCAACAATGTTCCCGTCAACCGCCAAACAAACACCAAACTATGGTGAGCAAGATGTGAATCATTACATTGTAGTTACATGCTAAGCAATAGCATCATTTCAGCAAGCTAACATGGTAAATTGATAAATATTGTAAGCATTGAAAACATTATACAATGTGCATCAACATGACCTCAGTGAAGTGCTGGGCAACAGTACAACACAGCTTTGCCTATTCTTATTGATCAAAAATAGGACAAACTTTTATTTTCTAAATCAGTATATGTTGTAAGTTCCTTACATTTATACTCTGGGACTCTTTCATCTGCTTCTGTCCCCCACAGATTGCCTTTTTGTGACTGAATACTTCACCCGTACGCCTCGTAAGCTGAATGCTTTCAACTCCTTCGCCAGTGTGGAACTGTTCCACTTCAATGTGCCTGATGACACCATGATGGCCGTATGGAACCTCATCACCTTCAAGGAGCAAGGGGGCACGTTCGGAGATAGCTGCCCAAACCGCAATGTGACTGTGTAAGACAAAGAGTTGTTGTGAAATGGCTTGAGGCTTTCCTTTTGTTAGTCTTTTGTTGAATTTGCCTCCTTCTCTAGGGGCTAAATAGATAATAATAAGCATCTTATACACCTCACCTGTGGGAAGAGATTAGAGGATCTGGCTGAATCTGAGCAGGATCAACTAACACTGACAGCCTCGACATGTGGAGAAACTGCTATTAAAGCATTAGCTGCATTAAGCTTTTAATATTGCCTTTCTATTTTTATCATCTTGGTAAGTAGCGTGTTTTTCACGAGTGCTGGTATCTCAAGTAACTCTTCAGTTTCCCCCTTTTGATGCTGAGATTGAGTTGGGCATGGCTGTTCCATTCGAATATGTAGAGCTGATTATTATCTGAATTTGAATTATTCATATTTTAAATAGGAGTTGCCATCTGTGCTCAGGCTGTCAGCTGTTCCTATAGAGGAATTTTTGTGTTTGGCAGATGTCTGTGTTGTTTCTTAATATATTAGGGCCTAACAGTGATCGGATTGTGTTTTGTGATTAATAGGTACTTCAGGTCCGGGGCTCCTCCAGTAATCAACCCCCTGTACACCCGCTTCCCTCGGGATACGGTCGTCCCAGGGTCCTTCGCGGTGACTCTGACCTGGACTCTCCCAAACCGTACAACGGGAGCATTCAACGTGACCAGCCCTCTCCCTGGAGACTGGTTCCTAGCCGCACATTTACCCAAGGATGAAGGCAAGATCTCAGTCAAGGTGAACCTGAGCATTTATCACAAATAAACAGCAAGAGTTTTCTGTTGCGAATTTGAAGCTGGGAGGTGCTAGCAGTGGTCCATTTGTTGTTCCTGCCCTGGACTTTGTGGAGATGCAGTGACAAAACAAATACTGCCAATAAATCTGTCTTTATATTGAACCACCAGACCAATATTGCCATCTTTATAGCCGTGCTGTTAACTTGGCTAAAAATACAACAATTCCCCCCATCCGGCATCAGCAGTTTATGAAAAGCTTGAATCACTGTTGTCGTATGCATCCGCCACCAGTGGTAAAATGGAAGCTTATTTATGTGAAAGTGTTATGTAACGTGACTTTAATGAGATCTACATCTAAATTATTTTTCATGGTTACTTAACTCCCCTTTATGATATAAAAAATCAAATAAAACTGATGTAAGTAGTTGTTGGGATTAGTATTCCAGCTTGTGCTGCACAGCCTAAAGAAGCAGAACAGTGTCAGAGAGTTTTTCTTCATCTCATCATGTTCTCCTATTTGGCTGCATAAACACCTGCTGATTTCCATTTCAGGCAATTTATTTGTCACTGGCATGGCGTTCACTTGTTCTTCCTTTGTGGTTTCCTCTGGCTGGCAAAAGTGCACCTGGAATACATAACAATCAAAAATATCATCAAAAGTTGCCATCAACATCAAATGCACAAAAGAAATGGTTTGCTTAGGGACCAGTGGGAATAGAAGTCACCGTGGCTAAAATGTGACCAGCTTTAAATGACACACTCTATAGATGGAAATGACATACCTTTTCCAAATTCTGCTTTCTGAAGCAATTTTCTAGCTACAAAGATGCTTTCAGTTCAGAGAGGCAACACAAATAGAAGCAATGCAAGCAGAATAAGGGGGGATGCACACTGCATTTATAACAATTCCAGTTAAATACCCAACCTAGCGCACAGCAAGAAGCTGAAAACAGTAAAAACCTGCATCTGTTTTCTTCACTTGCTGAAATGTCCCTTATTGCAGTTAGAATGCACTAAATGTATCTCTTTACACAACAAGACTGAAGAATGACAGCTGTTTCATCCAAGCAAACTCTTGTGTGTGAATTATTCGACTATCTCATGAGTAACTAATTGCTAAATGTATTGTTTTTATCAAAAAATGATTGTAGAGTTCAATAGAGCCGAACATAAGCTCTCAAAGGTTGCATTTATTGCAGCACTGTTGCGATGGGTTGCATTAGATTGTTCAGGTATACCTAATAAACTGGAAACTGACTATACCCCTGAGTTGACCCTAAAATTGCATAGTCTCAACGGGCAATTCTGACTGAAGGAGCTAAATTAATGCAATTAGTCAGGGTTTCATTGGGGAGTTTGAGTGCTTTATGGCTTTAATGGAGTTTTAGAGGCTTTAACATCTTGCCAAGACTGAAATTCTGGGGGAAGTAAATGAATGGCTGTAACCTATTTGGTATGAGGATGGTCAAATTTAAAGCTATTGAACGCCATCAAAAGGCATAGGCCTTCAAAAACCCACAGTGGTTGAGCCTTAATTAAAACACAATTTGCTCCACAAGACGCATGTGCGGGTCCAACTGACAGGCAGTAATAAATCAAAGGGTCACCCCGGCAGCTCCCAGACTAATGACATGCCACTGTAATTGTGGCTCGGGCAGGAAGGGTTAGTGATCAGTTGACAGGAATGAAGGACCCAATTTGGCATTCACACCTGTCCCTCTGTCCTTTGGAATCAGGTGCAAAACGGCCTCTCTTTCCCTTTTCCAAACAAATTTTACAGCACATCACGTGTAGAAACAATGCACGCTCTCCTGGCTCTTAGTCTTTCAGTCTGCTCGGCTCATCTCACAAAGTAATGCACATCGAGCATTAATGGTTCAGAACAGCGCCGGTGAAATAGTGGGTGCATGTTACGGTGTGTGGCAGGGAGGGGGAGGACAGAGTGATATTAATCCAGGAGGCTGACAGGACTAATGCACACAGTCTATTAGGAATTTTCGCTCAGTCTGAATGATATCTAATCTCCTCCTTACTAGCTTTTAAGGAAAATTGGCGAGTTAACCACCGAAATACCACCTAAACTGCTGCTGTGTTATCGTCGCAGGGTCTGTCTGAGGAATGCCAGTATCTGTTCCAGCCTCAGCTCATTGTCCAGAAGCTGATTGGGATTTCAGTGCTTTATCCCGGATACTTCATTGACCAGATGATCCCAGTCCACAACAGATCCGCGCTTTACAAGTGAGTCTTGGGTTGACTTTGAAATTGTGCACAAAGAGAAAAAGAATGCACTTCATTTTGCCCGGCATACCTCTCCAGTCCAATCCCTCATCTCCCTCTTGAGCTATGCTTTTCCTCGAGTTTTTCCTCTATAAGCTTATCTTGCATTTTCATTTTAAAAAGATGCAATTTCACTGTGTGCTCATAGCCTGCACAGCTATATCAACCTCCACTTCCCCTGCTTTGAGCCATGTGAGCGGACCAGTGTGAATTTTTTCGAGGTTTATGCTTATTTTTTTCATGATTTTTATGGCACTTCAAGTAAGGAGAGGCAGTATTATGTGAGTGCTTCACAAAAAAGAATGATGCAAAGGGAATTGAAATGTTTATTAGTTGAATATTATATATGCATTGTATTTACACTTTTAAAAGTTGGTCTTTGTTGTGATTTAAGCACCACTTTCAACAATATGGTTATTACAGGACAGGTAAAATGTCCAAAAGACCATTAATCCAAATAAAACAGAAATTATATTAGTTGTGAAGTTAATGCAAAGGCATGAGTTTATCTGCTTTAAAACAAGCAACAAAGTATCACCATGAAAGTAATTTATATAATTACATTTATGGTGGCAAAGGCATGCTGTTCTCTTCTAGAAATAACAGTTGGGATCTTTTAAAACAGTTTTGTGTCTAATAAAACTTGATAAACATCATTTTGTGTTAACACAGTGCTTTGGTACGTTTCGCTGTATGGGTTGTTGCCTTAAACGTGTGTCTGTGTGTCTTTGTGTGCCTGTGCAGAGTGTTCATCCCCAATTATATATCAAAGGTGAAGGTCCAGCTGGTAAACTGCAGTACCAAGAACAAGAGCAGCGACAGTTGTCCCGTGGTGCTGAAGATAAGAGCTCGGGCGCCGCCGGTGCATAACTCAAGTGCCCTCGACTGCAGGGAGTGGAACCCTTGTGAATTAGTCACCCTGGTACCGGCCTGGGAACAGTGGTACTACATCCTGGTGGAGCGATATCTAAGTAACTCTGACGTCTACTTCCGCATCGGGGTGCAGGTCACAGGTGAGTGTAGTTTTTAGGCAAATATATATGACTGATGAGGATGCAAGGTTGATGTTTTTTCATTCTTTATTCTCCAAGCATAGTTTAAAGCAGGTAAAATTCTACAAAAAGCAGGCAATATGCATTCTGTTGTTTACATTAGTACACATTAAATACATCAATAGCAATGATTAGACATTATCATTACGACCATGCAGGGAGAGGCAACCGTTCATTTATTATTCATTTAAATTAGCCTACAGAGTTCAATCAAAGAAGTGTATCATAATTTTTTTTAAAAATCCTAAGTGTGGTTGAACAGCAGCTTTTCCAATCAAAAATGGCAGCAACAAGACAATGTTAAGCTTTACAACAGTGTAACATTTGCAGAGAAAAGTCATATAGTTGGCCTCAGTTTGTTAAATTTTACCAAGTCTGAAGCAAAGCAACTGTAGCCTATCAAATAAAAAAAAGGGTTTATTTTTATTTCTAAAGATGTGAAGTTTTAATTTTTACCACATAAAGTGTGTTACTTTTTAAAGTTTGAATTCTACTGCTCATGACTAATGAAAGAGCATTATTTTACCATATTATGAGCTACAATCGTAGATAATGAGCATATCTGTATTTTATCAACTTATTCCCAATCTGTTGGACTTAAAAATTGAAGGAGAGCAGGATAAGGAGACACAAAGAAAAAGAAATGTGTCCATTGTAGCTGTAAAAGAAATCCATTTCATTTCACTGTGTGATATTGAAGTAACAACTGAGGCAGTGAGCAGAGAATACCCCTCCTCATCTTTTTACCTTATCCCTGAAACCCTTTGAAAAATGACATTAATAATAGTAGTGCATTTACATATCACATCAAAAGCAGCAGAGGTTTCAACTATAAATAAGCTCCTGTTATTTCCTCATAGTTATTCAGCTCATTGCCTAAGTTTCCGCCTGACATTTATGATGAAGAATCACAGGTTGCTTTTGCATTTATTATTACTTTCATTATTTTAAAGTCAAGCTATTTTAACACACTGGTGAGAGTAATTTACAATCTTCTCTTTGCTTGGTTTATTCCCATCAGGGTTTTTCATACTGCGAGGTGCAGGCTGTTTTGTAAATGAGACTACTTTACCAATTTCGTCAATTAAACCAAAATTTTTTAATGATTTATTAGAGGTAATGTGTTGCATATCTTTTTTCCTGTCATTATTTTCACATAAATCGTGACAGTGTTTATCACCGCAGTCTGTGAGCTTCCAGCATTTTTCATTATTTTTTTCTTCCTGCTGCTTCGGATGTTTTAATTTAAGACGATGCTCTGGTGGTCTCTGTAAATCTGAGAACTCGGAAATTAGGCGTACACAAAAGCTCAGAGTGGATCTCTGCAGCATATCATATCCTAGTTCCAAAACTGTGCAGTCAAAGCATAAAGGATGTCGGCTTTCAATTTACACATGAAAAAATGATTCTGAGGTGTTCTCATATCAGAACAAAAAACTCCACATGGAGTGTATCGCACACAGTCATACTTCTAACAGATGAATTATGTGGGGCAGCAATTGATTTTTGGACATGTGTTTTGATGGGAAAGGGGAGGCCAGACACAGTTGGACCATTAGGAGGCTTGTTGGAGGAGCCCAAACTGAGGTGATTCATATGGGATTGCTAAGAGGCCAGTGATACCATGCTTAAGTGCTACATGCTGTTTTGGGGTTATGGAGAGCTGAGATATTTTTTATGCTCACTCCGCAGGGATGGCTCACAAATCTGTGGGAAGTCCACTCCCATGTTGCGATCCCCTCCCTCTGTTTCACACTGTACAGTGCACTTTGTCACCATGGCAACACAGACACTAATTATTCACACTCTGCCTCTCCTCCTGCCTGCCAGGCAGATCTTACTTGACCTTTTGTGGATTTAAATTGAAGAACACCTCAGGTTCAGGGAGACGACCATCTGGAGTCCTCACCTTCTTATGCTTTTATTATTTGTGATTGTTGTTATGAGTCGTCTCAGAAGTATGTGCCCTTATTTGAATTCAGTCCAATTGACAGGTATCACCATCGCCGGCTAGACAGAGCGTGGTAAAACTAGGTTGCACTTTATTATTCATTGTTGTTGTTCATACTGCGTTTTCATTGCAGGTGTCCTGCCCTCAATAGATGACTGGGCAGTGAAGAGACTTCATTATTTATGCTGATTATGGAAGCAAAAAAAAAAAAAGAAGCCAATTCTTTGGATTATGAATGTTACGAAACTGTATGTTTACACAGCCCTTCCTCCCCCCAAACCACCTACACGAATCCTTACATATACATGCGCTCTATAAATGGGTCTTTACTGATTTGACTTACCAAAGTTACTTTTGTCTCCAGCCCGCAGTATTTGGAATTTCGGTATTTTTAGGAGTGCTTCAGCTGCCTGAATGGACATCAAAATACTTCAAACCCTTTCACAGACAACACTATGCAAACGAGGCTGAGCTACAAAAGCCTTTGAAATCCTTTCCCCTTGGGGATTGGCGGTATTCGATGGTACTTTGCCAGTTGCCATCAATGACCATTTTGCAGTGAGTTGCTTTGTGTTGAGTGAAAGCATACTGTTTGCAATTACAGTGAATCTTTGGCTCATTAAAAAGCAGTGTACTGCACTGAACCTTCCAGTAAACATGGAAGCCAGCTGAGGGGGATCATTTGCAAAAGACTTGGTTGCTTGGCATGCATAGTAGAATTTTTTGGGATATTTGATTTTATGATAGGGATTACTACATTACACAACATGCTGCAAGGTGCATTTTTCAAACCTTTCGCAAGAAACCAATGAAAATTCAGCAGCATGTTCAGCTCATGCAGGAATTGGTTTCATTGATTTCCTTTACAAATTAGATTTTTCTTTCCTGAACAGATTGCTCCAAGCCCAGTTTGTCAAAGGACCAAGCACAGCCCAGCTCCTCCATGAACATGCCTCAGTCTTTTGGAACAGCGATGGGTTTCTCTCTGTCTGAGACGCTGCTAATGGCGGCTCTGCCCAGCTTGTCCCAGAATGCCAGTCACCTGCACACCTCAGAAGACAGCATCATTTACCTCGCCCCCACTGCAGACACGAACAAGTGCTGGCCCATCCGTCCGACCCTCCGCAATGAGCTGGACACCTTCTCCGTGCACTTCTACGTCTTCTTCGGTCCAAATATATCGATTCCACCAGACAGGGCTGCCGTATTCGCCATCAACTTAATGCCAGTTTTAGACAGTGGAGGTGTCCTCAACATGGAGCTCAAACTCAACATGGTGAGTCAAACAGATGATTCTTTTACTGCATGCTTTAAGAGAACACATATCCAGTCATTAGGGGCAAAAGGTTACATTAAACAGTTTCTTTTATATTCTAAAAATTAAAAAAAAATTAAAACCATTCCTTGTAATTTACCATTATATGTTGGAGCAGCTTGTGGAAGAAGGCATTTGGTGCAAGATGTTGGACAGGGCTCTGATGCTACCCTCACCCTTCACACGCTTTACGCTTCACTGTTGCACGGGATCAGATTGCAATCAGGAAACTAAATATGCAACAGTTAGTGAAGAGAAAATCCCCAGCTAGCAAGGGTGAATAATTGGGCTCACAAAGTGTCTGGCTGAGCTAGCCTGCTAAATATGGATGCACGTATGGTCATAGACTTTGCAGTGGGAACTGAAAAAGTTCACAACGAAACAGGCGCCAGTGTTTGGGCTTGTGACATATGTCTCTAATTGAGAGCGAACAACATGCAAAAACCCAAGCCAAGCAGGATTTGATTTGTCTCTGTTGATCTGTCCTTCAGATAGTAATGGCATTAGGAATGCACCTGCAGCAGCTCTGGAGGTCTGCGGGGAGCCAGAAACTGGAGAGCTACAGGCTGGCAGATGGACTTTTAAACATTTCACTCTTAATAGAAAAGCAAGCCAGCCAGTGTTGAAATAACTGGGGGATGAAGCATAAAATCCGAATAGATATCTTTGATTGTTTGGTTCAAAGGAATATCCTGACATTTTGGGAAATATTGCCTTCCTGAGAGTTAGACTGATATCAGTGTTATTCCTCTGTATTCAGAAAAGATATTGGTCAAGGACATTTTTAGCCTACAGTACTGATGCTTTAACAAAAGGCAGAAACAGGAGGAAACAGCTGACGTACAAAAAGGAGAAAAAAATCTGCCCTTCTAGCAACTCTAAAATTAACCAAAAAAAAAAGAGTCTCTGCTGAAGATTTTATGGGCAAAATGTTCAATGGATTCATCATTAAAATAATCGCCAGTTGCAGCTTTATATGTAAAACTGACATGTTTGAAGTAGTTGAAATGCAGCCTCCAAGCTGTTTCTCCCTGCTTCCAGACTTTGTGATAAGCTGAGCTAAACACACATCCTTCATCTCTACTGAACACACAGAGATGAAATTGATAATCAATCTTCTCATCTAACCCCTGGTAAGAAAGCCAACAGACTTACTTCCCAGAATGTCAGAGAAAAACCCAAATAGTGGATTTTAGAGAGGAAATGAAAATAATCGACTGTAATTAATTTGACGGTTTATTGACCAGCCGCTCGGTGGATGTGTCTGCTGTCACCTTCCAGAAAGGTCATCCTGAGTTTAAATGGCAGCCCTGCTCCTTTCTCTGTGGAGTGGTCATTTTGCCCTCATGTTTATGTATGTGTGCTTCATCCTACAGTCCACTCAGGAGAACATCTGTTTGCACTTATCTGTACGAGCTTTGCAATATCAATCTGAATGTTCTCTGAGTGGGATTGACCGTGATCCCTCTCGCCCTTCATTCCAATGTAGTCATAAGTGCGTATAGCTGCTTGATTTTAACTCAATCTGTAAATGCCACAGAAGCTGTGGTGAAACCTGGTTTGTGTGATAGTTGTATGAGCCTGTGAGATGTGTTCTTCAGAGAGACTGTCATGCTATATTATTCTATGGACAGATTTCTCCCCCCTCAGCGATGATCTGTCACTGTGCTTGTCACAGGCACAGAATCCAGTCAGCCGCTGCCGGTGGGGGACTCTGGCAGATTTGCAGGGCTTTAGGAGACAATAGCTGGCGCTGCTTGTCTGCCTTGCATCACTCTGTGTGAGAGTGTGAAAGGAATGCATATGGCTTTTATTGCCACTGATACCTCCCCTGGAAGTGCATTGATTTAATCGCTTTAGAGGCATCTTTCAAAAGTTTGCTTTCAGTAGGTTTTGTGCAGAAAAAAAGGAATTGTAAGCCCCGTAATGAGTGTTAGTACTCGAGACCTTATCAGTGTTTGACTTGTTAGCTTTTATGCTGCAGCAATACATTCGACTCTGAATACGTGGGACCAAATGTGAGGTGGGAAATAAATGAGTGAGAAAATATGCGCGATGCCTTCAAAATAAAATAATAGGTACAAAATTTTCCAGGTAATAATAAATAAATTAATCAAAATCAGAGAATCGGAATCAGAAACGATTAACTGCCAGTTAGGTTTTCACATACAAGGAATTTGAGTTGGTGTTTTAGTGCATAACAGTAAAACAGTAACATAAAGATTAAAAAGTAAAATGGGTGATTATATCAGGTTTTCTGTATCTAATTATCAATTTACAAATTGTTTATTTCCATTTATTGCACACTTATTGCAGCACTCATTTATTTGTTATGTGTACAAATACATATGCATATAAATATACAAAAGAACAGCATTTCTTACTTAAAAATGTCAATAAAGGAAAGTAAAAAAATAAATAAATACATACTTACAACAAAATCTGAAATTATTTATGTGTGGGTTGTCCATTAATCTGTTCTGGTTAAATGAAAATGCTGAATTGAAGCCAAAATAAGAAAAAAAAACTTTCAATTTTCTGTTGCTAAGCAGCATGCGTACACTCAGAGGATGAGATTTCTTGCTGAAACCACAATACCGAATATGAGTCAAAACATAAGGCAGTTTAATATTTCATTTATCAAAATCCGTCACGAAGTTACTTAATTAGTTTGAGCACTGGGATGTGCAGCGTATAGCACACATGCCAGCTCCATCCATGTTCCTGCATCGGTTGGCATTGTGTCCTTCCTGGCATGTGTCATCCACAAATCTCCTGGGAAATTTAGTGAAGCAAAAGACACATGAGCACACAGCAGAGACACGCTGGCGTTGATCAAAAGTTTCTTCTCTTCATTCTCGCCATCAGAGTCGACGTGTCTGTGTTAACGCAGTAGTGCTTTTGAAAAGATGTTTACTCTACAATCAGTAACCTTGAGCACTACTTTCTTGGTAGTTGGTTCTTCTGATTGAATTATATCTCCGCCGCTCACATTCAGCAATCACAACTAACAGCTGCACAATGAGATTGAGCATATAAATCACAATGTTAAGAGTAATTAATACACCATGTTCACAACACCGTTACAAAACGCTTTACACGTAAAAGCAGTAAATAGAACCCTGGGCGGCATTTAGATTAAAATTCCAGACATGACTTTAAAATAGGGCTTAAAGCAGAACAGGAAATGAATACTGATTAGCAACAGATCACATAGTGTCCTGACAGCTGAAGGTATTTCAAAATGCTGGGCTGTGGATGGCAGTGCTGGAGGGTGCTGAGGAAGAGTCCTCATCCATATTGAGGGGGAAATTATCCAGCCAGACAAACTGTGTCTCAAAAGTTATCAGTAAAATCTTAATTCAGCTCCTCACAGAGAGGCAGTTTAAAACAAAGGAAAGAGGAATTTCCTGGTTTCTAGAGGTTCGGGTGATAAATCAAACATATCACAAACTAATCATCTGGATCTAGAGATAATCTTGCTTCCCTAATGTCATGTTTTTTTCCAGGCGAACCAGGATGTTTACAGGGAAATAACAAAAAGAGATCATTTGTTAAGGTGTTAACTTTGACAAATGATCTCTTATTAGGATATTATGGGTGGAACAGATCATCAACTCTGAAAAAACACACTGGCTCTGAAAGATGCTTCTACCTTGACTATGAGAATGAACACACTGCAGGCCCATGTGAGCTTCTTCAAGTTCTTTAGAAATAAATCAATATAACCATTTTCTTTTTGCCCTCATTTGGGTTATCAGCACCTATAAAGAGCTACAAATTAGCTGTACTTTATTGTGTTTCAGTGCTTAAGTGTTTTAATTCTGATGGACGTGCAGCAACCTGAACTCCATCATTAAATCCAGCTTTGGTGTACAAAAATGAACTGCTACATTTTACCGGTCACATAGTTTGACTTTGTTCATTTGTTCAGTACAGAACAAAGAGTCAGTACACTCCAAACAGTGTGAGAGTCATGGTAGTGTGGCTTCATGTGAGCCAAGTGACAAAATTCAACCCCATAACAATCCCAGTAGCAGCCTGAATGATAGGGTTGGGTGGGGTTAAGACACCACATTGGGATTTGGTTTTTTATATGAGATGGCATAAAGCTGAATCCTCACTAAACCTTGACAAACTACACTTTGCCTCACGAGTGTGTCAGTGTGAAGAACCATTTCAAGAATGTGGTATTACTCTGAGAACAGTTTATAATATAATATAGTTACAATGAGATACTAGTTTTTGAGAGTCAATTCCAAAGTCAGAAAAGACTGACTGTGATCAAAAAGATTCAAGATGCTGCAACGTTTAATTAAGGTATGTCGTTTTCTTTTTTGTGCACACAGTAAGAGTGCGCTCATTGGAAATACTTCCAACATGAATTTATAGTATTAGTTTCAAAACACAAATGATATGCAGTTACATCATGTTTTTAACGTTCAATATGTGATGGAAACTTTTAGTTATTCCTATAGTTTCATTTTAATAGTGGCAGAAGAAAGCCCCCTTCTGTTAAGTTTTTCTACCTTGTTGACTGGTCCATATGGTGTTTTTTATGTTTTAAATGATGCATCATGAGTGAAATAAGCAGTCAGTGCTATGGCTGAGCATTTCTCTCTTGAAGCCATAGTACACCAATGACATTTTCGAACACAGGTTACAATTTATGTGGTTTTATATGTACGAAACCTAAAAAAAAACAAAACAATTCTATCAACTTGTGAGGTGAGACTTTCCATATCATTCTTCTTATTCAGGATTTCCGTTTCCATTTTGGACATACACTTTTGAATTACTGCAGTATTACAGTTTGTGTAGCTCAAAGTAGTTTTACAGTGTCTGAGCAGAGTTGTAGGTGAGTTGGTATGCTGTACCCACAATGAGAGAGACAGAAACTTCATACATCTGCACGTTCTAAAGGAAGCGACAGTGTAGAGTTCCATCTAGGCTATTTTAAGGCAGGATGGGATTATTGTCATGGAAAAAATACTTGTAAATATGTAACTTTGAAACACAAAATTGAGTTTTTAGGGGTTTAATCAATGACTGGACGGTGACTTTAACAACAAGGAATGAGATGTTGAAACACAAGGAAAAAAATCTTTTTTTTGTTCTGTTTAGGATAGATGAAGTACCCTGACAAAAAAAAAAAAGTTTGGAGTCTTTTTAAATCCTCTGTCGAGCTTTTTCTGGGCCAGGAAGACAGGTAACAACTTAAAAGGTTTCCTCCTGTCTCATTTGGCCTGATGATGGCGCTGAATAAAAAGTCAGGAGATAATTGCCATTAGTAGCTTTTGAGACATATTAGTAAAGAACTTCATTGTCAACTTTATAGCGGTGCTAAAAAATAAAGCAATGAAGGTGTTACAATATATCATCTGGGAACCATTAGTCTGAACTGAATTTTCTTCTGATCCATCCGATAGATATTTAAATTTGACTTACTGGTGGTGCTAGAATAATAGTCAAAGAATCACCAAGGTCATTAGAATTAATCCTCTATGGAACTTAGTGGTCTGTTGTGAACTTTATGGCAGTTGTGGACATTTAAGTCTGTGGCAAAAATCTCAATTTCATGTTGGATTCACCCTCTGGGGACCATGAACTTCTGTGCAAAAACACAACAAAACAGACTACATCCCCTTTGTGCCCTACAAGTTGTGTCCTTTCCCTCAGTGTAAGCTGAGCCGTTCCAACCCCGTAGTGTTTGGAATAGCATCCCCATGTTCCAAGCATGATATCCCGATTTTCGTAACTGGAATTCTGAATGGATGGCTGCTTTTATTCCTTTAGGAATCAAGAGAAAGAATGACCTGACTGTCTCTACTGGCAGCCAAAAAATAGAATACAGAACAGGATGGAGTGAAGCACCAGGAAGGACCAAAAAGGAGGGAGATCACAGAAATGGCATGAACAATAATGAGGAAGAGAATTACAAGGAGGAAGAAGAGTAGGTAGAAGAGGACAGCTGGTCGAGACAAGGGAACCAATCGGAGGGCAGAAATGTAGGACGTCTGTGAACGTTGACCAGTTGCAGTGCCTTTTTTGGTTGCCTGTAGAGCCAGTCAAGTCATTCTTTCTCTTGATTCCCAAAGCAGTAAACCCAACCATCCATTTAGAATTCCAGCTAGGAAAATTGGGATATCATGCTTGGAAGATGAGGATGCTATTCCAAACACTGTGGGGTTGGAACGGATCAGCTTACTCTCAGGGAAAGGACACAGCTTGTAGGGCGCAAAGGGGATATATTCTGTATATTTTTATATTTTACATTATATTGTCTGGTGTCACTAGAGGAAAAAATCCAAAGATCACCAGTCTTTAGATTTCACCTTCTAGACATCTTGGCTACATCTGATAAATTCCATACCAATTCATGTTATATTTGTTGAGATATTTTAGTCTGGATTGATGCACCAATGTTGCCATGTTGCCAATAAAAACATCTGTATTTTTGGCTGAGAATCTGGCTTTGGAGGCCTCTTGTCCCCTTTGCTTTGTGTTGGATGGGCGATTTTCCATACTTGAGTGTTTCTTCCTTAATCCTTTATCTTCAAACTGTAGAGAGTCAGGACTAGAGAAGGGGAGGAGAGGTATGAGGGACTATCTCAAAATGCCAGTGGGCGTGATTTACTCTTACTACCAAGAGAGTGCAGGCCAGATGGTGAGTTTAAGAAGCCTGAAATCTCAGCACCTGGCAAAGTGTTTGTTAGTCATTGCATTAATCAACAACTTTGCCAACTCCCTGCATATACATTATGCTCATTTTATGCTAACGGGGCGGTAGAAATCTTATTTATTCAAGAAATAATTGCCTAAAGTTATCCCAACCAGCAAGTGTATTTCCCTCTGCACACAAAGACAGTACATGTGATGTGCTGAATCTTGTTCGATAAAATTTTTGTCTGAGTTCAAAGGACTTCTACTGATTTCAAGTGCACTTTTCATTTTTTTTGAAAATCAATTCATCGCTCTGATGCACCAACTCTTCATTCCAAAAGACACTGTAAATGAGTTAGGACTTAATAAAGTGTCAAATTTGGTACTTGAGTGCATTTATCAACACATCTAGCGTGTTGCTGTTATTTGTGCTTCTGATGTTCTTCCACTGATACACCAAATTGGACTGTGGTGGCCTCCATTCACTTCTCTTCAGAATGAGCCAATTTGTATAAGCGTATGCAGTTCCCAAAGCTTGAATAATTCTCCTGCATTTTTTCAATGTATGAGCATGTTAATGTATAATTGATGCTTTAAGGAGATAAACTGCCAACATCTTCATTTAGGTGCCTCGGGCGGAGAGAGAGAGAGCAGTTTCACTTGATTTGTTAGTTTTAAAGTTTACTATCTCATGGCTGAGGGGGAAAAGAGGCCTGAGGTAATCATGAACGGTGTTTGCACACCGGCGTGATGGCAGCAGATGGTTGATGGTTGGAAGGATGAATGACGTTTTGCTTGCGCTTCTTCTACAGTCTACGCTGAAAGGAGCCAATCTCACCGTGTTCGGATGCCTGAACCACGGCATGCCTCTTTTCTTACGGGAAAACTCGTCGCTGAAATGCGAATCAGGTACGTCGACTTTAAATTGGACACAATAGCCACATGTTTAGTAATCCCCCAATTAATAGACCACAAAGTAAAGCTGCGTCTCATTGTTTTCTTCTGTTTGTCTCCAGAATCTGTGGCTGGGTTTTTCCTTTCAGTGAACGCCTCTGCTAATATCACCAAACTGAGGATTCCCTACCCACAAACAGGCACCTGGTACCTCAGTCTGCGCTCTCTATGCGCCACCGAGCACGGGTGAGCGAGACAATACTGCTTCACAGCAAAACTTCACACCATTAAAGTAGTTATTCATGAATAGAATCTACTGGCACAAAATCTGCCTTGTGGCTCTTTAAAGGGAAAGTTTGAAAAGCCATATTTGGTACATGTAACACTTTCTTTGTTCCAGTCCATCCACCCATCTGTTAGCTATTTCCACATTTTAATGTAGAGGGTCATGGGAGGCTTGAGTCTATCCCAAGTAACAGTGAGTGAAAGATGGGGTGCATCCTGAACAGATTGCCAGGACAGACAGACAGACAGACAGACAGACAGACAGACAGACAGACAGACAGACAGACAGACAGACAGACAGACAGACAACCACACCTACTGCCAATTTACAATCACCAATTAACCCAACATGCATATCTTTAAGCTGGCACAGGGATCCTTTGTATAAGTTGTATCATCAGAATAGATCAAATGAAAAATGGCTTTGAAACTTTAATTATCCTTTGTTTTTGATTACTTCACAAATGGGATAATAGTCTTTTAATTTCATATTTAATTGGTTATGTTTCGGTTGTTGCTTCAGAATTCAATTTTTTGAGTAAACATAAAAAAACAACTAATTATCCTTATTTTCCATGTCTGTGTTTTGCCTTATGTGGCTGGATTGTGCCATTTGATCGGCCGGGGGAGTCCACAGCCAGCCAGAACAAAGACCTGCAAAGCATTAAAATGACCCACATTTGCTCTCTTGACCTAGTATAATTGATCGATATCCCTTTAATGGCTGTACGCTAAATATGAAGCTTCTTCCAGCAGTTTGTTAACTTAGCTTAGTCCAGAAAGACTGTAAAAATAGGGTTGAACAGCTCTGACCAAATTTAATAATCCACCTGACAAGACAGGTACTTATTTTTTCATCCAACACTTGGCAAGATAGCAAATAAATAGATTTCCCAACATTTCAAACTATGCCTCTATAACGGAAACAACTCTGTGAATTGTATTCTCTGGAGTGCTCAACCCCAAAAAAATCTCAAAAACATGATTTACAAGCAGAAATTCATTGAAACCAGTTGAATGACTGTTGCTCATAAATTTTTGACAGTCTCATAATCAATTCTTAGGCTTGGTCCCAGTGCCCCACAACAACCTCTGTGAAGCAGTATTTGCTGTCAATTACAGGAAACAACTGCAAAATAGGACATTCAGTATTTCTTCTGAACTCATCTTCGTAAAGCAATCACGTTTGTTTACCAAAAATTAATAATTCAGCGCCCTAATGGAGACACTGTTCTTACTGTTTGAACGGTGGAGCCTCCGTCGTTCAGCCACATCCTCTCCCATCTGTCACCCAGCAGACTGGCTTGGCATCGGCTTTACAAATGTCCTTATGGTGCACACCTAGCATATGACATGGAAGAGGGTTAGATTTAGTGGTTTAAAAGCCAGATTTTTCATATCCCTGCATTTGCATTTCCAGAATTCCAAACAAAACTATGTAAATATGTTTACGTAATAAAGCATGACTGGTGAAATGTCATCATTTTCTGCCACCTTTCACTAGTCATGCTGTGCTTTTTGTAGAAGGGCACAGCTCTTACCTTTTGTTGGAAAATATCTTGTAATCTCTGCTATTCTCTCCACCCTTCTACATTCTTTTTTACTCCACAGATGAATTGAATAAGTACACGCTTTTTCTCTGAGGGTTGATTAAAGTCATTACGAGAAATATCAGAAAGAGAAGTTGGGGGAGAATGTTTCCATTAAGTTGTCCATCGCAGTGTTTTCCATGAGTTCTTAAGTATTAGCTATTCAGCAGATTGAGCTGTTTTTGCCAAACTCTTAATGGCACGAAAATGTGAACGGAATGAAATTAAGCAGATTTTTTCTCGACCACTTGGGACTTCCAATTGAATTTGAATAACAGATAATAACAGATGGTGTGGGACATGGACTCATCCTCACACGCACAGGTATGAAAATGCGGACAACATTCATATTGCTATGCGTTACATTTCTACACATTTACACCTGCTGAATCAGTCAGACCTTGTTAGGGAGGAAAAGTGGTGGTGTGAATGACAGGTGCTCTTTAAGGTTACAATTAAGTTGATTGATACAACTTAAAAACTAAAGGAGCAAGCAGCTGTGTCAATTATAACAAAATGTGTTGTGGGGAAAATACAAAGAACCACATTTGTTACCTCCTGGAGTGTCATTTTATGTAATTGATTGTAGAAGCCAGCAATTAGAAAAGATACAATGCAAGCATTTGTTTTTTTTTCTTTCTTCCTTTTTTCCCATGTAGTGTCAGAGGTAAATTATGTATAGGTCTATGTGCAGTTGTTAATTACTAGGCTGTAGATTCCTGCATAACAATAACCTCTGTCAGGCTGTAATTATCAAAAAAAAAAGCTACTTTTGTCAGAAACATTTCCTTAGAAATGGCAGGAGAAGTCAAAAAAATGGAGGCTGTGATTATAGGTAAAGTAATGTAAAATATTCCAGTTGGGTCACCTAATTGAAACACCTAATGAAGGTGTACCACTATTGCAGTAGAACTCTAGTTTTCTTGTTGGTCTGTATAGGACACATTCATTTACAGAAAATTACTTTTGTAATTGCCTAATGAAGTCGGAAATTGCACACGCCCAATAGAGTAAAGTTGTGTTCCATCTGACAAACCTAAAAACAACCTTTGTGATCTCCACTGTGCTGTGGTGATGAGAGAGCTGGGGGACACAGAACAACAAGGCCAAAGCATCACAGGTGCACTAGCAGCTCTCGAGGCCAAATGTGGAGAGTTTTGAAGTGGAATGTGAATGCCAGCGTGATAACATGCTCATAATGACTGTGCTAACATGCTGATATTTAGCAAGGATCATGTTTACCATCTTAATTTAGCATGTTAACAACTGTCAGGAAATGCAAGCAGCAGCTGAGGGTGAACAGATGCTAAAGTTTGGATGTGTTTAGCCATATTGGACAAATTGGAGACTTTGTTCAGATGATAAACCAACATCCTGCTTGTGCCTTTTCCAGATTTGAGTCATGCACCAATGTGACTGCTGAAGTCTACATGCGCTCCTATCTAACTCCATGCATCAATGACTGTGGGACGTATGGACAGTGCAAGCTCCTGCGCACCAACAACTACCTGTACGCTGCATGTGAATGCAAAGCAGGTAACAATTTACTTCAAAAATCCATCACGGCACATTGCATTGTCAGTGTAATTTTCAAACTCACATGATAAGTGTGTTTTCCTCCTTGTTTGTTGATTGAATTCATGCACAGTGTAAATTAAATTCAGATTGAGTGGTCTGCTAACGTTTTCTTTTGATTGTAACTTAAAGTCCAGGTTAGTCCATTACTGTCAAAACCCAGTAAGTTTTTTTTTTTTATCATTAATACTAGATATTGAACAATGCCCTTAATTATTTATTAGCATTAAATAATTAGTAGGCAGTGTAACTATGAATAAATAATTGGACTTGTCCTTAGGTCAAAAGATTTTTTTCTCACACAAGATAAAAGTTTCTTTGAAGAAACGGGATCATCACTGCTACAAAGAATTTCTCATTTGTTGGAAAATACATCATGCAGAGTGACAAGAAAATGGGAGAGAGCCAGGTGGGGTGGCACAGGTCATTTTCTAGAATTGAACTGACAATCCTGCAGTTAAACTGTATGTTCCACTGTCCAATGAGTCATACAGCGGCCTGGTATTAATCTTTTAATACAAGCCGTTTTGATAAGACAATAAGACACACTCTTAATTACAAACAGCTTTTCAATAAAAGATGAGCTTATGAAACTAAACAAAGCGTGTCCTCTGAGGCTTTTTTAAATCCTGCCTTTGATCTTCTTTTATCATAGCTGGTTTCTCTTCAGTTAAATTCATTGTCATACTTCATATGTGTGACTGCTTCCTGGCAGGCACTTTGCATTCAGCACTTGCCCTTGGCCCGTCTCACACTGCAAAACCTCTGTTCAACAGTGCTCAGGAATATTTAATTCACACTGTCTCATCCAATCCACCACTTGATAAGGATCCAATGTGGCAAAGCAGGCGTGTTTTAAAATAGAAGGGAGTTCGCACCAGGAGACTGTATTGTGCAGGATAAACAACTTCACACATATTGTGTTTGTTTTAGGTTATTTTTACAGAGAAATATCTGTCCACAAGAAAGGGCTGCTGAAGTATTCATTTTGTCAAGAGATAAATATTTTATACGTTTTCAGAGATGCTATAAATTCAAAGCATAAGGTTTTGAAATAAACTGTTTCATCTACTGGAGAGTTCCTTCTCATGCATCAACAAAAACATTTAAGAGTTCTTTCCAAAGATTTATTCGAGTTTAAGGAAGACAGGAACTATTTAATTCTTTTTTTTTTCTGCCTATAAAGCCTGCCAACACAAAAGCTCTCTTACAGTCTGTAGAAAGAGTTCACCTCGCTTGGATGCTTGTTTCCCCTTTTATTTCCTTTCAACGTTGAATCATGGTCAATTTAATTTGTTTTTCTGAGAAGATTTTATAAAAAGGAAAACTCATTCATGTCAAAGTGAAAACAGATTTCTACAAAGTAATTTCAATAAATTGAAAACATGAAATAAGTGCTTTTATAAGTTTTCACTCTCTTTAAAGTGACTCACCGAATTCAACACAGGTGCAGTGAATCAGTGCTAGAAGTCACACAGTTCACAACTTGAACATAATTTGAGTGCAGAGAATGTGTCTTGAGTGATTATGGTATAGAAGGAGGTACAAGCTCTGGCAGCTGAGATGGGAGAGACTAAACAGCAACAGTTCAATGTTCTTCATGATTCAAAATGTTTTGGGAGAATGACAAAGAAAAAGCTACTGTTTGAAAAAAACAAGAGTTCACGGGATGACATGCGGGAGACTCTGAATTCAACTGGAAGAAGATTCTTTGATCTGATGGAAAGCTTGTGAAGGTAGATGGTCAAATTATAGCAGCAAAGTATAGGGAAATCCCAGAGGACAACCTGAAAAGATTTGTTTTCCAGCAGATCAACCAAAGCATAGAGCCACAACTGGTTGAAGGTGAAGGTTCTGGAGTGGCCAAGTTAAAGCCTAGACTGAAGTCCAGTTGGGAGTTTGTAGCTGGATTTGAAAAAGACTGTTCACTCATATTTCTAGTGCAACCTGACAGTTTTGCAAGAAACAATGTGGTAAAATTATAGTGTCCAGATGTGCAAGGCTGATTGACAGCTATCCACTCAGTCTCAGTGTTGTATTTGCAGCCAAAGGTGCATCTGAGAAATACTGGTTTGTAGGCTTGTAGAAATCTGTTGTCATGTTGGTAGGAAAAGGTCTTTTTAGTTTAAAAAGCCAAGTTATAATCACCAAGATTTAATGATTAAAAGAGATCAAAACAGGTAGAATGTTTAAGGGGGATGAATACTTTTTGTAGGTCTGTTGGATCTCTTTTGTCTTAGGTCAGTGCATAGTACTGATAGTGTTTGTGTGTGTATCATCAGGCTGGGATGGCTGGGGATGCACAGACAACTCGGAAGCCTACTCCTACAGTTTCCAGCTCCTCTCTACCCTGTTGCTCTGTCTCAGTAACCTGATGTTTGTCCCACCTGTGGCCATCGCCATCCGAAGCCACTACCTGCTGGAGGCTTCAGTCTACATCTTCACTATGTTCTTCTCCACTGTGAGTGACTGTATACATTTATAGCTGTAGTTTGCTTTAATGAGAAATGAGAGAGAGAAAAAAAACTGTGACGCAAAGAAATATGCTGATTGTGGTCATCATAGCAAGCTACCTGTGGAGTTTATGACCGTGAAATATGGAGTGATGTTTTTTATGAATAGATTCATAGAAAAAATATTAAAGCATGACAGCAACTACAATAGTAGACGTTTTGAGACAGTAATTAGGTTGTGACATGTTTGGCTAAATAACTGACACGTAATACAGAAAACATTTCACTGTATGCAGATGACACAGTCCTAGTTATGAATAATCCACCTGAATATATACCAGATTCAGAAATGGCTGCAATTAAAAAAAATGAATGTCCTTCCTCACTTATTTTGAATATAGATGCTCCTTTATTCCCTGTTATATTCCCTTAAAGCTGTTTACATTAACGCATAGTGCAGTTCATATATTTACTTTAAAAAATAAGTGTCCTAGAATGAAATTCCAAAAGATTCAATCATCCATAAGAAAGGATGGCTTAATGGTATCTGACTGTATGCATTATCACTGGCTTTCACAACTGAAATTTGTCTCAGTATGGGTAAAGATTCTTTGTCAGATTTGAAAATGATATGGTTAGATAATGTATCCATGCAGGCCTTCATTTCCATATTCAGGAAAGTTAGTTTACCAGTATGTCTGTCGCACTTATTGCTAATATTCCTGAATGTGAAAGCTATCTTTTTTCTTTGTTTTAATCATGAAAGGTTCTCCAGTGTGTTCCAGAGGCCTTATATGAGTTTGTAAAGGAGTGGTTACCAATAACCTGTACTGGAATCAACTAAGATTACTTTTCTACCTAGAGCCTAACAGACAAATCATGTCCAGCTCATCATACCATAGTACCAGTAGTTGTTTGTCAAGGAAGGAACAACCCATCATGCACCTACCTGTTAGCAAAGAGTACATTTTTAATGAAGTAAACATTTTTAATGGGAGTTATTCCATATATTATTTTGACACATCTGCTGTCTTTTCCCTTTCTTCTCACAGTTCTACCATGCATGCGACCAGCCAGGTATTGTGGTCTTTTGCATCATGGAGTATGACGTGCTGCAGTTCTGTGACTTCCTCGGCTCGCTCATGTCGGTGTGGGTCACCGTCATCGCTATGGCCCGGCTGAAGTCCATCATCAAGCAGGTGTGTTTCTACTGCACTTCTAAACAGGAATCTGGGAACATGGGTGGAATAAAAAATCACACGACAGTTTTTTTTTTGACAGAACTGTAGTTTGTCAATGGATATTAATCAAGTGCAGGATTTGCTCTGATATTCCAACTGAAATACCCTATTTGTTTCTACATAACCTGCATCTTTCACATAGGACATTGAGTACGCTGCTTCATAAGCTCTGCATATAAGCCATGACAATATATCGGAGTCTTGAACTGACAGAACGTCTACTTTGACACTGGAGGCAGGTTTCAAAAGCAAAGGCAAACTCTTTTTCAAACTGGCTCAAATGCAGAAATCCAAGCAGGTAACAAAAAGCAGGGAACAGGCTGAGGTTTACACAGAACTGCTGATCCCATTAAAGCCAGTTTGCAGCCTTAGACTCTCAGGTGGGGACCTTCTGACTGTTCCAAATTTGAGGCTTAAATCCAAGGGTAACCCTGCTTTTGCTATTACTGCTTCCCAGCTTTGGAATGACCTACCTGAACAGATAAGGCTTGAAGATCAGTTTCTTCTTTTAAATCACTTCCTAAAACCCATTTTTATAGATATGCTTATGTGTGATGTCCTCTCTTTCACTCTATACTATGGCATCTTGATGCGCTCGATTATTATTTGTATCAATTGGTGCTCTTTTCATTTGTTTATGCTGAAATAGTGTATTTTGCATTTTGTATCTTTTACTGTGTCTAACACCTTTTCTCCAGTTTTGGCTTCCCGTTTTTTCCTTTTTGTTTGGCCTGCTGACTTGTTTTTTTGTTGTAATTTTGCTTGTCTGGCAAAGCACATTGTAAACTCAGTTTTTTAAAGGTCCCATATAAATAAAGTTATTGTTGTTATTACAGACAAATAGAAATACAATAAAGCAGTGAAAACTAACTAAAACAAACTGAAAGTAGTGGAAGACGAGGCATGAAGGACACAAGCGAGATAAATAAGGACAACCTCAGAGGAAGTGACAATTGACAAGGGGAAGCACGGGAATATGAATGCACAAACAGACTAATTGAACGCAGGCGAACCTAGCGACGATGAGGCAGGCAATCACAAAGGAGGGAAAACACAACGACGACATGAACCAATCAAGAAAATTTACGGCAGCCTAATAAACACATATTTTCCATGGCTTATTGTGGTGGAGCTTATCAGAGGATCTCCAGCACCTGCTGCGGTTTTATTATTAGCTGACAATGATTCAGCATTGTACCTGTCACCTCATAAATTGCCTGCACTCCAGATGAGAATTATTTTTTTTATTTCCTGCCCTGGCTTCTAAGTAATAAGCGGCGCATCAGCATGGCCGCGTAGAGCGCAGCCGATGTCACCACCTTCAGCTTCGCCCACAAATTGCACCGATTGGCTCGGTGCTGTTTCTAAACGTGGAAGCGGCCACTCAGAAGAGCAACTCGACCTCTTGGATTTGCTCGACAAAAAAAAAATAAATAAATAAAGTTAGACGTGGGCAGCGATTCAGACAAGTGGAGCCAGACATCTTCGGACCGTAATGCATTTCCACTGTCATGCAGTCTGGCAGCACCTAAACTGAGAGAAAAGGCCCTGAAGCAAAGAGAAAGAGAGAGAGAAATGATAGGATGGAGAAGCTGCAGAGCCTTATAGGAGGGCTATAAATGAACTGCACATATGGCTCAATTTTTGGATCTAAATTAAACGATCAATGTGTTAGGATCAGCATTACGCGGCGCTAAAGCTCTCCGGTTGTTGGCATATTGCGTTGGATGACGGTAAACACTAACAGGTGCACCTTCTCCCTGGGTCATTCCCTGGCTGCACACCAAGATGGAGCCAAAAAAAAAAAAAAAAGAAGTGTGTGTTTGCGTAAATGTGTGTCCATGTCCATAAATGAGACAGAGGGAGGCAGCATTGGGAGGGAGGGAGCGTACACGAACATCTGCTGTCCTCTGGAGTTTTCATTTTTGCTTAGCGCTGCAGTACACAGTCACTAATCAAATCGCACATGTCAGGACTGGCAAGTGGAACTGTGTGCGTTTGTGTACTAGAAAGAGAGTGTGTTTGTTTGCTCGTTTGTGTGCGTTTGTTAATGTCTGTGGCAGCGGCAGCAGTAGAGGGTGAAGGACCCAGCAGCATGCAATAGTGCGCGTGTGTTTATGTGACTTTTGGACCTTCGAAGCTCAAAAAGTCCTCACAAATTTGCCAGCAAAATATCTTCCAAGGACATTTTTACTGGTTCACATAAAGAAAGAGCTTCAGGAGATCTGCTCGTCTCAACTTGCTGAAGGTTGCTGTGTCAGAAACATATAAAACGGTTTAAAGGATAATTACATTTTATCGCATATTTGGTAGTTTTGGACCCCTTTTATTGAGCGGTTAGGATAACATCGTTTTCAGCAAAGTGATTGCTGAGATTATTGGTGCAGCAGGACATGAAACATGGACGTTATTAGGCAATTAGGAAAAGAAAAATATCCAAATGATCTTAACCATTTGATGCGCAGCGTGGGTGAGGAGATGCCCATTTTCCATTGGATTTGGGTCACTTTTGATCCATCTTATTCATCAAAGGGTTATGCATCTTCATGTAGGTAGGTACAGTGTTACAGCAATTACAAAACTCAGGTATAAGTTGGGGAAAAAAAGCCATAATTGTGCTTTTAAACACATGACATATAATTTATATTATTGGTATCTCTTGTCTAAAGAGATATGTTGATTTACAAATCTCAAAATTTACGATCAAATGAATGACATTTTTCAGTTTTCATTCATATTCAGATTCATTGTTCTTTAAATAAAGTGTAATGTGACACTGTGATGTGCAATAGCTCAACAAAGGGTACAACAAATCTGCAAAGTGTCAACAGAGCCAGTAGACAATGTTGACAATCACCCTGATGCTGTGTGAATATGACAGAAAAAACAGCGTTTGGAGCAATCTTAGTGTCAACCAATCCTAGAAATGCAACAGAATTGTGAAGTGTAACCAGTAAACTCAGAGGAAAGAGCTTCAACATGATTTTATTATTAATAAGTGACCCGGAGATTTGTTGAAAGCTTGTAAGTACACTTTTATGCTGAGGAGTTCTTCATTGCATATTGCTTTGAAATGTCACAAATAAATGCCCGGGCTCGCATTATTTCAATTTTTAGTAACTTTAGACATGTTCAGGCCTTATATGACAGCTCATTATGTCACTGCCATTGGGCATGTTGTAATTTACACATGTACAAATAACACTGGAGTCCATATTAATCTATATATGAAAATATATGTAGCAGACAAAAATAGCGTCCCTACCAGAATTCCTCCCAGCTCTTCTGTCACAATGACAGATAATAATTCATTACAGCAAAAAGCCCTGCCTGTGAGTGTCGGTGCGTTCATGCCTGCATACAATGCATGCATGTTTGGGTGCTTCTGTATGATCCAGCGGTGCAGCATGACTGATGACTGTGGCTGCACAGAGTCCTCCGGCTGCACCACGCTGCTCCTTTCCTCCTTGGTTTGTGCCAATTAGTCCTGTTCTCCTGCAGGCAGGTCATCCCACACCCTCCTCAAAAAAATCCACAATTTCTCCTTCACACAGAAGAATGCAGACCCTAGGCATCCTGGACAGGCTTAAGTTCTCCCAAAGCATGTGTAGCACAGCTTATTGATTTTTTTTCATTCTCTCTTTATGTCTTTTATATCCTGTGGCTTTATGTCCAATTGCGAGCTTGGCAAAAGAAAGGGTATTATTTATAGAATGGGCCTCTATTGTTAGCATTTGCTTTTTATTGTTGTTTTGTGGCTCGCATCTATACAGAGGAAGTTCAGTGTATTACTTCACATTTGATTTCACCTGAACTCGGTAGACGCAGTTATTTTCTGTACTGATCGTTTCCCCACTGGTGCATTAAACTGGTGGCATATTTACATAATGAGAGGCTTTTACTGTTTTGTAGCGCATGCTTGCATGCTGTTTGCAAAAGTCCACTCTAGTTGTGGCTGTTGACAATGCAGGACATTTTTTTTAAGCTTTACTTATTGTCAACAAATAACGCAAAACAAAACAAACTGTGAAACATGAAACTGCCTCTGGATACTGTGGTTTTTAGTCTCAAACCTATTTGTCCCTACAAAAGATGGAAATCTTTAACCACAGATCACAACTGTTTAATGTAGGCAGTTTTTTACAAAGCTGTGTATTGTGGGCTTGTATTGCTAAACCAGGAGGGGCTCAATCATGAGTTTTTAGATAACGGTGGTCGTGTATAGATGAAAAAGCAAAAAATGAGTGTGTTGGTTAAAGTCAGGAAGGGCATACAAAAGATTGATTTAGAAACCCTGCTTTATCAATTATTTTATTCCAAATGGACCCATAATTTACAATATAAACATTGTGCTTTATTCGAAGAGGCTTTAAACTATTGAGGCCACAAATGCACAAGGAAAATGTTTACTGAAGCAACAAATCAAATCAAGGTAGGGTCATTTGCCATAGGTTTCTATAGAATCAAGCTGCTTCTTGCAACATGAAAAGTCACCCCCTACTGGCTGATAAAAATAATGTAGGTTTAATGCACCTCCACTTCTGCTTTACTTTTCTGATCAGCAGCCTATGTCTGATTTCTATATACAATCTATGGTTAACACAACAAAGCATTTGCATTACTGAGGGAGAAGCCAAATAACTACATTGAAGACAGCTATGCGCTATACATTACAAGCAATTCAGCCCAGCACCATGTGTTTTCCATAGCCATACTGAACTCATTTGTACTGACAGATGTACAACTTGCCTCAGTAAGGTGCAACATTCTCTCTCCTGCCTGTTTATGGTACATTCAACCTTTTTGCACTTGCACAGTTTCCCATTAGACCTCCATGAAGGCACAAACAGCATGTGTTGGTTAGGAAGTCAAGCTCTTGCTGCCAAAAAAAATAGGACACTGGTTCAAAATGGAAAAAATAAAAGTCTAGTCCACAAACAGGAATCATCACCTGGTGGTTTAGTATCCATCTGTCATTTGATATAGAAATTCTTCCAGCACATGTCGGAGGAAAGATTAGAATTTTGAGAAACCCACACCAGCCTTGAGTTCTCCAGAAGTTGCTGTTGCTTGACCACACAAACATCTTCCTATATTTACTGGGGATGTAGCAGCGTTGACAGGGCTTATGGGGGGCACATATTGATCTGTGTGCTTTTTGTCAAGGTGCTGTATCTGCTGGGGGCAATGTCTCTGTCCATGGCTTTGCAGCTCGACCGTCACGGTCTGTGGAACCTGCTGGGACCCAGCCTGTTTGCTCTGGGCATCATGGCCGTGGCATGGGTAAGGAAAATTCACACATTTACTGCACAGGGCAAGAGCAGTCTACTGCAGAAGAGATTTTTTTAGCTTCATTTTGTGATGTATTTAATTGCATTAGAAAAAACAATTAATTTTTTTGATATTAGGGAGGAAATTGAAAAATTGTCATGTTGTAGCAGTGTAAGCGATAAGCAAAGATAGAGAATATTGAATGAAATCAAAAACAAATGAAACAACTGTGCTACCTAATTCTTTCTTGTGCAGCTTCAAATAAAACAATAATTAAATTAGTGCAATTTTAGTCCGGTATTTCAGGAGAAAACATATTTCTATAAGTACACGCTGTCTGTAAAATTGTACAACTGCTCTACAAGGGATATTTTCACACTAGGCGAAACGTAATTATTTTAATACATAATGTGTGTTTAACATTCATTGAAAAGCTTGTTCAAACATGCAGATGAAATGTCTGTGCACTGTCCCACTATTGTTCCTTATGCCAGTAAGTGTAACAGGACTTAATCTGTCATTTAAGCTAACAGAGGCCTGGAACATGTGCATGGCTAAAAACTGTCGGTTTTCTGGCCAATGAAGCTATTTTACATTAGCATGGAAAGGGGCTTTAAAAGTTTTGCAGCCTGTGGGTATTAGTCATGGGTTGTAGTTCCATTATAACTCAGCTTGTACTTTCACTGACTCTTCTTCGAGTCATAATGTGCTCCCTGAACTGAGAAGATAAAAAATAATAGTCTTTCAGGCAAGGTTCTTGCAAAAAAAAAAACAGAAGAAGAAAAAACCTTTAACACCAAACCTCTGACATGAGTTTGAAAACAAGGTTTGTGGTTTCCTTGGAGAAAGCTTTGCGTTGAATAAAGTGTGGGAGTTGTAGCTCTGAGTGTTATCTTTCTGTGAGGCGGAGGATCCTACAGAAACAGTGGAAGATGAAATACTGTTTAATTCCTCCATGTAAACCCTCCAGCTTGAACACAAAGAGTAGGAAACAGTATTTTTATTTTTTTACATAGTGAAATATCTTTTCTTCTTTGATTAATGCCTTAAAATTCACGCATGGTGAGATTGTGGGAGATTTACATAAAGCCAGTCGGTTCCACTGTTTGGATGATTTTCTTTAGGCTTTGGTGGATTTGTAATTCAGTTCTAGATGTCTTGTTGACATATGTTATTTGACAAGTATAGAATGCAAACATCATGGTCTGCTATGCTGTCACAGCATATACAGAATGAAACCCTCAGACATAAGCTCTGATCTTCTTACACACTAACTAGCCATAAGAGTGAACTCCACACGGCAACTTTTCACTCGGATCTCATGCTATTGTACCAATTTTTAAAGACAAACCTGGGCTTGTGCTCGGATTACTTGGCATTTAATAATTCATCAGCCGTTCAATAGCGTATGCCTGTATTTCAACATCTCTTCCTCAGTGCCGTACCTCGGAGTTTGAGCGCCACACATTTTCAACAAGAGCCCTTTTCATTTCGGCTTGTCATGTTTCTGCAAAGCTTGGCATTCTGAATGTTCCCAGACACAACCGAATTAGATCAGTCAAGCGCAGGGCACAGAGCGTCTGCTGCTGTGCAAGGGTGTAATTAGCAGTAAGAGGAAGGGGAGAAGTTCATGTCTGTCAATGCCAAATAGCCCCAATTCTCCAAACTAAATGAGCTCCCTGACTCCCCCATGAAAAGAGCATCCCAGCCTGGAATTGTTTATCCTAACCAGGAAAATATGCAGTTCCAAAGGGGCTAACGCAGTAAAAGCACATTCCGCGTTTTTCCTCACTTGGCTTCACATAGATAATCATGCTTTAATCTAAAATGTATACAGCATAATAATTTCATCAGAGCCGTTTCCTGCTAGAATACATGGTAATTATTTTTGTCATTCATGAACAGCTTACATTTCCCCTGACAGAGGGGCAAATTTTTTTTACGTTAAGGTTTGGAGGAAAAAGTACAATGCAAGCAAACACTGTTTATGAAGCGATGAAAATCGAAGCTGAATGAAATGAAATGTTCGAGTCTCTTTGTGCAGCACTCGCAGCAAATCTTGGCCACTTAAAGAAAGAGCGAGCGCATTCTGTGGATTAAACAAACCGAGACATCACATCCAGTTACTGCCAAACAGAACACGAGCATAAATCACAAACTAGATAAAGCAACGACTGGCCAATCACTAATCCATCAGCTGATTATGAACAGCGTGATGGACTTTTTGCTGCAGCATTAGGCATGAATGCCGGTTTTCAGACAGTAAAATCGGTGGAGATTTATGAAGAACACTATCCCTCTGTTCCTTCAGTAAAAGTGAGATGCCAGCTGGTCTCTCACTGAAACCCCATTGGTGTCTATTTTTGAATGACTCCTCCCTGCTCGCTCTCCCACTCCAATATCCATGTTATACTGTTGGCATTAAATTAAGTCAGAAAGAACATTAAACACGTGGGCTTTGGAGATCAATTCATAAAGAAAATCAACCATAAAGCACTTACTACAAAAAGCGGAAATGAAAACTGTGTGTTTTCTTTACATTGTGGTTTTCTAAAGTGCTGCCTGGGGTACGTGTGTGATATACTGCTAATCCTACAAGTATAAAGAAACCACACATGCAAATGTAAATGAACATTTACATTCCAGCTTTTAGTCAGCGGTGAACACATCAGATAAACATAATTATAAAAAATGAATGTTTTGCTGGTTCTCTGTGGGTGTAAATTACCAGCAGTTCAAAACATATGGGAATAAATTAGATAAGTGTTTACCTTGGTCAGCAAATGGGTCTCAACTCAAACAAATTATGTTCTTCTAATCTAATTAGAGGTGAGTATTGTTAAAATGGGACACCTGGCAAATTAGAACCATTAAGCTTTTTGCGGAAAGTACCTTTTTAATGAATATATATAGAAAATATTCCAGAATCACTGCTTATGAGTCACTGAAAAGGGATTTGACGAAAAGAAAAAGTTCATAAGGGTATGACGTCATAAAACTGGATGTGACATCACATACTTTGACACTTGATGCCAAAATCACAGTGGTAATTGAAATGACGTGATGCTCTGACATGAAATATTGTTATAAAAACAAATATTCACTGCTTGATTCTAATATATTTTGTAATGCAATATAATTATGTATCAATATTGCTAAGAATCTATTCTGTGCTTCACTTGACCTTTTGAAAAATGTGAATTTGTTAGCGTCCCACACTTTGTCATTTTGACAGTACAAAAAAATATTCTTGAGGATCACAAAATGCATGCTGTGGTAAAAGAAATCAAACTGGATCAAATATAATTTCCTTTAAATATGTTATCCCATAGCTTGCTGGAACCAAATTAAGAATAGCTAGCATAGCCACGTTTTAGTTCACCTACTTGGAAAGCTGTAGCTAGCTATTTGTAGGCATTTTACTTTTTCTCATAACATACAACATCTATATTAATTTGAATAAATATTAATTACATGCTTTTTTTTTTTTTTTTAGAAAGTGTCCCAATTTACTAATGCTCACTATATACTAAAATAAAGCTAATTTATCAAACAAATTTATTGGAGGGGTGTAGTGAAAAAACTGAATTAGCATTACCATATAAACTATGAAATACATTTTACTTCTTCTTATACTATATGTATACTAATTTAAATAAATATTAACTATATACATTTTTTTTATAAATGTCCCATTTTACCAATGCTTACTATATGCTAAAATAATATGAATTTATTAAAGGAATGCACTGAAAAAAATAAATGAGCATGAGAACTTAGCATTGCCAGATAAACTATAAACCCATTTACATAATATAAATAAATATTAACGATTTGACTGTTTATTTCAGAATGTGTATGATTGTACCTATACTCACTATACACTAAAATAGTCCAAAATGATTGAGGAAAAAAAAACCTAAATTAGCATTACTAGATTTACTATGAATTTCATTTACTCTACAGTTTTGCTATGTTTTGCTGTAGAAGTACAAAAGGTTGTCTGCTGTGACGTTGAAAAGCTTGTTGTGTCTGTTGGCCTGTCAGACGGTGCGCACCATCCGTCGCCGGCGTTGCTATCCGCCCACCTGGAAGCGCTGGGTGTTCTTCCTCTTCCCGGGCACCATGATCGCCACATCTGCCGTGGCGCTCTACGCCTTCGTGGAGACGGAAGAGAACTACTTCTACATCCACAGCATCTGGCACATGCTGATCGCGGGCAGCGTGGGCTTCCTGCTGCCGCCCCGCGCCAAACCTGACACCAAGGTGACCCCGCTGAAACGTAGGCGGGGCTGCGGCTATCAGCTGTGCGTGAACGAGCACGAGGAGCTGGGCCTGGTGGACCCGGCCATCATCTCCATCAACAGCATCTGTACCAGCTGATAAACTCCCCAAACCCCCAGCCTTTTACCTTAGAGACACTCCATTGCCTTCTTTTACTTGGGAAATTCACACATGGGAAATTAAGCCACAGAACTTTTAAAAAAGCAATGTAAATACTTTAATGCTGATGTGACACACTGGATTTCTTTCCTTTTCTTCCGTTGTTATTGTCATGGTAATTACTATCAATACAAATGTAATTATTATTATTATCAATAGTTAAAGTTCTGATGAATCGTGGGTGTACAGTGACACACTGTTGTTTGTGAATATGTATTTAAAAGTCAAGCTGAAACACTGCTGCTATCTGACGGTGACTGTAAAACTGCTTCTGTTGGTTATTTATTGGTGGTCTTGTAAACAGGCCAATTATTTTACTCTATGGGCACAGGTCAGGGGGCGGGCAGGGGGCATGGGTGGACATTTATCAAGGGCACGGCTTTTCTGAAATTCTTTTGAGATATATCTTTTGCACTGAGACACAAAAATGTTATTCTGTAAATTTTTATAACAATATAAACCGCAGTGGGCATCACAAATGTAAAACCTAGTTGTCATGTGGAATGTTAGACTGTCTTTTGCAATCACAATGTATCGCTTTTACACGAATGTGCTGATTGTTCTCGGAGGGAACAATTCCAAAGTCCAGCTGCCTGTTGAAAGAGAAGAGGGGGAGGCAGGATTACTTCAGAGACCTCAAACCAAGACCTCACCTCCCTGTTCTTTTCTGACAGGACCTGCGTGTGACACCACATTCATGAACAATAAATGTTTTCTTTCTTTGCCTCAGTATTACTCTGCTACTTTCCAAGCTTTTAAACGTAGCGCAAACTCCCACAAAGACATCACATTGCAATCCCTGGTCCTAATGGAAGCTAGTGGTTCTCAGACAGTGAGATGAGACGCTGTCAACAGCATCCTCCCAGGAATAGAGCAAGAGATAAATAATTCTCCTACACAGCGGCAGCATGAAGGCAGTTTCAGAGCATACTGTCGATGTGTAGCATCTCTCTTCTTATGTAAGGGAAAGCAGAGCTGTGAGAGTTTTATGACTGTTTGCTGTATTCCTTTTTAGGTGTGATCCATCAGCAGCTCCTCAATATTTATTATTCTGTGTGCATGCCAGGTCTTTTTTTTATCAGATTATTTCAGAAAAGATTAAAGAATTTATTATTTTGGCAAGTGTACATACTGTACTGCAAGCGAAGTGGAAATTGCACTTGGCCTTGATATAAAAAATCATCACGGACCTTAAAGGAATAGCTTGCGTAGTTTGCTTATTTTCTTTTCTAGTCCTTAGATGCTTGATGCTGCTCTCCTGTATGCTAAATACAAAGCTATAGCCAAGAAAGAGATAATTACAGAAACAATGAAAGACTATTTTGGCAAGTGTGCAAACTTTACTGCAAGCAAAGTGAAAATTGCACATGGCCTTGACATCATCACGGACCAGTTTGATGCTTTGGTTAGTATTGCTAATCACTTTTCTTGTCCTTAAATGATTGGAATTGCTCTCTTGTATGCTAAATACAAAGCTGCAGCCAAGAAACAGATTATTTAAAAAAAGATGAATGAATTTATTACCTTGGCAAGCATACATACTGCACTGCAAGCAAAGTGGAAATTGCACCTGGCCTTGATGTCACACGTGTAAGAAATCACCGTGGACCAGTTTGATGTTTGGTTAGTATTTCTAGTCACTTTTCTTGTCCTTAAATGGTTGGAACTGCTCTCTTGTATGCTAAATACAAAGCTACAGCCAAGAAACAGATTATTTCAGAGAAGATTAAAGAATTTACTTAAGTGTATGTACTCTACTGCAAGCAAAGTGGAAATTGCACCTGGCTTTGATGTAAGAAATCATCACGGACCTTAAAGGAATAGTTTGCTTTGGTTAGTTTGCCTGTTTACTTTCCTTGTCCTTACATGGTTGTTGCTGCTTCTCTGTATGCTAAATACAAAGCTATAGCCAAGAAACAGACTATTTCAGAAAAGATGAAAGAATTAATTACTTTGGCAAGCAAAGAGGAAATTGCACCTGGTCTTGATGTCACACATATAAGAAATCCTCATGGACCTTAAAGGAATAGTTTGATGCTTTGGTTAGTATTCCTAATCACTTTTCTTGTCCTTGCTCTATGATAAATACAAAGCTACAGCCAAGAAACTCTTAGCCTAGTTTAACACTAAAGACTGGAAATGTGGAGACAGATTAAATAAACGCAAATCTTTAGAGGTTTTGTGCTGCTATAGCTTCAGATTTAATGAACAAATATGAAAGTGGTATCACTTTTCCCTTGGCAAAAAAGTGGATAAGCATATTCCCCAAAATGTCAACTGATTCCTGTGAGAATATTCGAATAAACACAAACAACAACAACAAAAAATCAACGCTAGCAATGTGCTGTACATGTAAATTTAGTCAGCGATCAAGCTGAGAATCACAGAGAAACCAAAGATCCGTTCACACACATACACTTGTTCTAATCTCTTAATCAAATGACAACATTTTCTTTATTCAGGCTTTGTAAGCAAAGTATTTATTCACAGGGCTAGATGGAGGATTTTTAACAAAGTCGCCACTGCTGCAGCTAATTATGCCTCAATTCTTTACCCAGAGACTGTCTGTTGAGCTCTGAAAATATGATGGAATGAGGTCACTGGAGGCCATATGAAGTTATTACATTAACTTTTCTTTTTCTGCTTAAAAGGGAAAAAGCACAAGAAAGAGGGCCTCTGCAGAGCAAGGCTTCTAAATAAGAAACAGGAGCAATATGACTAATACACTGCGCTTTATGCTTCTATACACATTTTGTTGATTCATACTCACAGCTACATCCTTTATTTCATTTTTTAAGGATTAAATATTCAACTGAAAAAGGTATTCTACATCCCACACAACGTCTTTGTTGCTTGCTTCATCTCATCAAAAAGACATGCACATTGGCCGTCTTTTCCCTTTTTAACCCAAGCAGATGATTTAAGAAACACTGTTCGTAAAGGATCTTGCTGATAATGAAAGGAAAAATAAAGCGCCATCGCAATGCAAAATGAAACTCTGGGTTAAATCAGCACAAAACTTTGTAAAACTGTGAATATTTCTGGCCACTTCAATGGAACCCCAAGTAATGGGAATTCATGTAATAAGAGAGTGAATATTCTGAGTGTGGCGTGCTCCCTTTGGCAGGCATAAAAGGCCTGTGACGGTGCTTAACGAGACAAATTACACCAAAATGACAAGGTCTTAGATATTGAAATTTCAAACAGTGGATAGCCATATACTTCCACCACTCATGAAATCAAAGCAAGCATCTCCTTTGTATTCATGGATTCTCGGCCAGCATAACAGAATTATTACTCTGAAACACCGTAACCTACAGCACGAGAGCGATTTCAGCTCGGCTTATTTGCATGGCTGTTTTCGCTTCTGCAGTCTGAGCACAGAGCCACTGTTCTGGGCTCAAATATGTAAACTGCACCGTGCCAAAATACAACTTTTGCTCCTTTTTGTTTTGTTTGGCTCTTGCTATCTTACATTCTGTTGTGCTGCTCCACTTAAACTAAGCTACAAGTCCACAGTCATGCATGGAAGTCCGTGAGACTGTGGTGCTTTGAGCTAAATGCTAATATCACTTTACTATCGTGCTTATAATGGTGCAAACATGCTGATGCTATGCAGATATGCAAACATAGGCTAATTAGCATAAAATGCAAAGTACAATACGGCCATGGCTGATGGGAACGTTTGGTCTGCAGATATTTGAAGCTAAACCGGTAACTCGGGGTAAGACACCTCCCTTAAGAACAATGTGTATCTTCTGCTATGTACAATCTGAATATGAGTATAATATGTACACAAGAATTATGCTTAAGTAAACATATTTAGAGTGTACTTCAATCCTAATGGACTGCAATCCAGTTATTTTAAAGCCAAATGGGGAGTAAATGCCCCCCCATCCCCATGGAGGAAGCCTCTGGGGGAAGTCTTACCTCGCAAGTCATTTTGATCTATACAATCCTATTACTCATGCATACACTTAACTTTATTTTCAAATTTATTTGTTTTAGCTGCAACATAGATGTTAGATAACACATGCAGAAATTATTTTAGATTTTATAAATTGTTTGATATTGTCAAATAATTCTGAAATGATGAGACAAATCACAGTTAGAGTTGATTCTGACTTTACTGTAACTTTATTATCACTGATATTTAAATTACTGACATAAAATAATGTCAGAATCCAGACATTAAAAATTTGTTCATCAGCTTTTTACACAAAGTACCCATGATCTGATCTACATCAGATCTACAGGTAGACTAACTGATGCCACACCAAAATTCAGAATCATAAAGAAACAAATAAGGAGTACTGCATGGAGCATCAAGAACAGCAGTGTAGATAGAGTAATAGATAGAAATAGAGTAAATATAAAAAATAGGTGCTCTTCAAGAACAAGGCCATTGGTCAAGCAGAGCACAGTGAAAAAACAATGACTGTCCCAGCTCTTGTTGATTGAAGTCCACAGTATTGTTTGGCAGTACAAAATCTAGCCAAAGGATCTGATTTTTAAATCTAAAAATCCTTTATTATTCATGGATAAACCAATGTAATTTGATTCAGAGAGCTTTTGTCAGAGTGTAGGATGCAAAGGAAACTGTTGCTGCATTTAAAATTGTAACAGGACTGTTTAATGACTATGACATGTCACACTAGGCAAGGAAATATTGAGTGTATTGTCCACTAGCAGCCACTAGTTTGGCCAAAAATGTCATTCAAAATGATGTATAACTCATTTAAATCAGTCTTTAAAGAAAAAAAAAAAAAGCTAATAAAGAGCATGTGCAGAAATCTCATCTGCTCATTGTGAACTAACCAACTACTGAATGATATTCCCATCCCTGTTATCTCAGCAATTGTAACCTAAAGAGTTGCATTTACTCCCAAACTATAACCAACAGTATGTTTATGACTACATTTTTGCATGTGCGTATTCACTATGGAGTTTATTCATGATGGATGATAATGAGTTCAAATTTAGCTGCTCATAGTCGCTTTGCACAAATTGTGATTCTGAACACATTCATAAAACGTAAAACACTTGTACTTCTTCCTGCTGAATGTTCATACATACACATTGCTCTTGTAGACATTTCAACTTTCAATGATACAAGCTGCTTCAGGCTATTTTTTTAAAACAATAACCCTGGAGAAAGTGACAAACAGATGTGTGTGTAAGTAAAAATCATACTGTATGTTATTCTTTTATTGTCAAGAACAATTTCCACTACAATTTATAATGTCAGAAATAGACACAAGCTTCTCTACAATAGAAACTTGCCATGTTCTAAACGACAACAAGTACATAAAATGCAAATACCTTGTGAAAAAAGCGACTAAATGAACTAAAGCACAATTACAAAGCAGTCATGCAAGCAAGTTGTATTGATTTCAGTGCTAATTAGCAGTGCGTGCAGCGTAACGTGAGTTCAGAGAATGTGAGTGTGAAAATTAACATAAGACAGTAAACAGAGTTGCAGAGTGAGAGGAACAGTGTGCACCTCAGATTCCAGGAAAAAAAAAGTGTTGAATGCAGCAGAGGGAAAACTCTTTAAAATGATGGCAACTCATTCCAAACATAGAGACACCGCCCCGGCACGAAATACAGTTTAGCCTCCTCCAATTCAGTTTAGAGTTTCCACCTCGATGTCAACAGACATGCACATCATGAGCATCCTCAAACAGGATCTATAACAGAAATGCAATTTGAGTGCCGCTTGTATCCAAGGTCAACACAAAGAGGCATAATGCGGTCTGTGGAGCAGGAACGCTGAAGGGCTCCTGGATGGGGAAATAATGACTCATCTTTTCATATTTTTCAGGGTTTGAATTTGAAGAAAGCCAAAGGATGCATTTAACCGGCGATGTCTGTTTCCCACTATTAAACACGGTCAATCTGCAGTGGTTTAGGCATCCATCTGGTGAGAGACATCAGGTCCAGGGTTTGTTCTGCACGACTGCATAGCAACCGGGAAATATGAGGCCATTTCATAGGACCAGATGCACTCTAGGGTGCAAATGTTGGTCTGTAATGATGCTGGGTTAGTTGAGATTAAGTTAATAAGGAATTAATTGCATCTTCAGCAGTCTAATTCAATTAGACGGGAAAAAAAACAAGGTAAAATTTTTCCCTCGTTTTTTTTCTTATTTCTACTATTAAATTGACTTTGACATTGAGGTCAAAGCTCGTGTTCCAACGCATCCATCACGGGGCAAAACGTGGGGCAAAACACAGACTTTTCCATCTTCATCGTCGTATCGCTCGCTTAAATTGAGCTTGAAACAGCAACAAGCCTCATTTGCCTCATGAACCAGACATTCTGCATAAAGTTGTGATTTAAATATAAATGAGAGATTAGAGTGAATGTCCATGAGGGAGATTAGAAGTTAGGAAAGAGAGAGCAAAACCAATGATGAATTTGTTACAGCTGCCGTGGCTCTCAGTTGGAGGAGCTCAGAGAAGCTTTTCTGTAACTGCAACCGCAAACAGAGACCGAAGGGAAAAAATACGAAGACTCTTGAGTTTTTATCTCGGCTCAGGGCTGCAGGTTAAATACTGTGGAAACCCAGCAGTAAACATTAGCAGTTAATAGGAGGAGGAAGCAGTCTACTGAGCTTCAGACCTTTCAACAGAACATCGTTTAGAAGCAGACACTGTCCTGTCCAGTTATCCCTAATGGCAGCTGTTTCTCGCTGTGCAGCCGCTACCTGCTGGTCAGTGTGCAGCAGATCGATATCCCATACAGAAATCCCCCCAAGGCCAAATCATATTGTTCCCATTGTCTCTTAGGATTCCTTGTTGTGGTGTTATTTACCTGCAACAGTGACTTGTTCTTGCTTGTATGTTACTTGCTTGCAGCAAATTTTAGCCATGTTAACAGTGTTTCTCTGGTGGCGGCATGTTGTTCTGTCAGCCACCACTTTGGTTCAGAATGAAATGTACCAACAGCTATTAAATGTGGAAATCTGTACTCCAATAATTTTTTTTCCAAAACTTTTTACACTGAAGAATGCAAAACTAATAACATTCCCATCAGCCAAAATTTTGTATTTAATCCTAATTAGCTGAAGTTTTTCTAAAAGCTAAACTATAATGTCACTATCTTGGCAATAAAGAGCAATTTAGCATGCTGATGTTAGCATGAATCAAAACACTGCTGTACCAAAGTACAGCCTCAGGTACTATAGTGTGGCTGTAGTTCTGTTTCTGGAATAAATTCACAGAATAAGATACATTTCTAAACAAACACAACACATAAAGAAACATATCTGACCCTTGATCATGACACAACAGACTCGGAGACAAAAGGAAACAGCGACATTCATTGAAATCTCAACCAAAAACAAAAGCAACAATGTCTGCCTCTTTCTATTCGGCTGGAGCTGCCTCCAAAATAACATCTTTTGCTTCTGATATATTAATAATTTAGATTGCTTGTGGTATTTACTTATTAAAACTGCAAGGTTACAATAATTTCAAACATCAGTACATTAGATTACACAGGAAGTCAAGCTACACGGAGGGGGAAAGTTTGTTTTCCACCAAGCTAAAAAGCACAAATGCTTCTACTTTTTTTCTGCATAATCCATCATTAGTCTGGCACACAAGATTTGGAAACAGCCTGTGAGCCATCAGCCTCAAGTGCTACAAACTGAAATTTCACAAATTGAACATGCACGTAAAGTCTGTGCACTCATCCATTACATTCACACATAAAAAGGAAGCTGAGGTCTAATTATGTTGTATTTTTTGACGTGTGCGCCCCGAACAGCCAACTGATGATCTAAGTTCAGTATCCCATGAACACTTTGGTCGTGTCGCCCTGCGATAAAAATGACAGGGTTATTCCAAAATTATTGCTGGCAACTCATAGATCATTTTGTATGAATAGGCATCTTGAATTCCTCACAGAACACTATGCCTCTGACTAGTCTGAACCTTTTACATACTGATCATTCAATGTCACATGAAATTTGAGGGAGGAGGGTTTTAAAAGGGAGTGCTAAATAGAGGAGTATAGAAAGGGGGGAAGAAAACTGTCAAAACAGGGTAGATGTGAATAAGTAGCTTCACATCTCTGATTTGGCTCCTCGCTGCTCCTCCTCCGGATTCCTGTCAGCACATACTGGACCCAAACACATCAAGCAGACAGGCTGGCAGTTTGATGGGACCAGAAAGGTCATGCTACATTTCAGATGCTGTGTTGAGAGGGATTGGCTGAATGTTGGAGTTGTGCGATTTAATAAAGTCTGTCGTGGGTATATGCAACGTGCAGCCCCACACACAGACATCTGTCATACAGGGACTAAATGATGATTGGCTTTTGAAAATGGCAAAAAGCTCCTGGGGGCGTTTTGTAGAGTGCTAATGATGCTCCCAGTTTAAGATGCAATAATGTTGAGACTTGAGAATTAAAGGCCCCCTTGTCCTTGTAGTGGAGCCTCAGATTTGAGTGCTGCTGGTCAGAAGGACATGGGCTTTAATTATCACTCCTCAATGTCAACCCTCTGTTGTTATTCATGAGATGCCAAATCTTTCAGGGTGTTTTCAAGTTTGCCACAGTTTTATGGGGGTTAACAACTACAAATGCAGTGAGACAGTCATAAAATCAGTAACTTTCAAAAGAGAAAAATAATAACTGTGTAAAACCTTGTCTTAAAAAGTGACGTGGATGATTTGCAGTAATTTCTCATTAATATTTTTATAATAGCAATGACAATGTGAGGAAAAAAGTGATTAACCTACAGAGAATCTGCAGTTTCCTTCAGCTTTAAAGTGAGTTTCAGGTCATAGATCAGCTGCCCAGCCTCCAACTTTACTGTGTTGGTGGTACTAGCAGCTCATTATGACCCATAATTACCTTTTTATTGTGACATTATGTAGTGGCCATAGTAGTTACAACACTAACAAATTAAGCAGAGAGGTGACCGAGGTTTATAGAGCCACAAAGTCTGTATATAGAGGTCAGGGTGGATGGATGGGCTGACAAAACATTGCACTTTAATGGAGGTCACTGCTGTTTGTTTCCAGTTTCAAACTGCTGGTCAGCATTACTTTTAACCCTGACCTTATTTAAGTGTTTGTTGTTGTAACCATGATGCCAAAGGTCCTCGTGTCTCCCTAAACCTTACTAAGTTGTATTTGTGCCTGAAACTAATCAAACAAAGTGAGATCTGTGTTATATTTCAAGGTGAGATTTGAAGAAATGCTCCCTAAGAGTGTATTTAAAAGGTAAATACTGAAAAAATAACTGCACCCCATTGTTGTGTGGAAATTGGAGAGATTGGCAGGAGATATAGTCACACAGATGACACGTAAAACTGACATTTTGTAGTTTTATTTCATGATTCAGGTAAATAAAAAATAAAATATTGGGGATCTTGAGCACACTAGGAAGGAACAGCTTTAAAAGAAGAAATGGAGGGTTAAGGAATGGCCAAGTCTAAATGCAGTGAGGGGTGTGGGGATTTGAAATGGGCAGTACTTGCAAGAAAATCCTCACACATCCTGCAACAGAGGGAATTTTTGCATGGAAGAGTGGTCAAAAAACTTCAGTGAGCTAATGTCGAGGAGACTGGTGGACAGTTATGCCAAACACCTACAAAGATTCTTTCTGCGTGAGTCAGCAACACCAGCTCCTGGGGGTGTAATTAGTTTGTTCATAGGAGAATATTACATCTGTTGATATTTTTGTTGAATAATCATTGTGCTTGTGTTCAAATATGATTTGTAGACACTGTATCAATGATGGATAACATGTTTTACTTTCAAAATATGTAAAAAAAAAAATCTATTTCTATGAGATGTACCTTTTGTTTTACATAATTGTATATGAAAATTTATGCTGGATGACCATTTTTAGTGTTTTATCATGCAGTTTTGTGGATTAATGACTAATAAATTTAATGTAGTTTTAGAGTACTGTAACTCAGAATTGCACTTAAGTAGATATATAAAGTATTTTATTTGGGCATTTCCTTGAATCAGCGCCTACTCTCAATGAGGGAGATAGATTTTCTAATTTCCCAAAAGCTTCTACTATGATTTAACCTAAATCTTCCATTTAAACATAGATTCAGATACAAATTCTGATTTCGATTCAGATTCAGATTCAGATTTAGATTTTCAAAAAGTGTGGCGAGTTAAATAGAGTGAAACTTGATGTTATCGAATTTAACTTACCTTGATTTGATTTGAAATCAAAAGTTTACTGTTAAATTAAAGAAACACGGACTGTGCACGCACATATACTTGACTATGTCGCATAGATGGCTGTAGAATATAACTCAGAATTGCACATAAGTTAATACATAATATGTTCTTATTTGGACATTTTCCCGACACTGCTCGATGCAGCTAAAAGATTTTTTCTAACTTCACAAAAGCTTCCAATTTGACTTGACTAAAATCGTCAATTGCCCATAGATTTTGGTTTTGATTTGGATTTAAATTTAGCTTCAAATTTACATTTTCAAAGACTAGGGAGTTAAATGGTGCAAAATGTGATATTTTTGCATTTAACATGCTTTAAACTGAAATCAAAAATTAAGTGGTAAACAAAGGAACAGTGACTCTACATGCACATACATTAAACTAGTTCCAATAATTGGCTTTGTCCCTACTTTCATGTGTGAGAAAGTCTCTCAGTTAATGACTGGCTGAAAGGTGTAACTTCTTGCTCAGGTGTTTCCTTTTGCACAGACTGTTCACACATAAAAGGGCAGAGGGCTTCTCACCTTCATCTCAGTCTCTCCTTTCAGCAGTTAGAGACATTCCAGTTGTAACCAGAAGGCATACACAAGCCCGAGAAATGAAAGGTTCTGTAGCAAAGTTTTAGAGACAGAGTCCGAAATTAACCTTTACCAAAGTGATGGGAAGCCAAAAGTGCAGAGAAAGTCAGGAACTGGCCAGAATCCAAACATCCCACCTCAGCAGTGAAACATGGAGGAGGTAATGTCGTGGCATGGCCATGAATGTCCGTACTGTCGCTTTCACTGGTGATGGAACAGGTGATGGCAGCAGCCCGATGAATTCGGAAGTGCACAAGCAAACGGTCTCTGGCTTTGTACAGAAGTCGCTGGACAGACGTTCATCCTGCAGCCAGACAATGACCTGAAACACACTGTCTGTGCAGCTTCTACCAATGGCAAAAACTGGATTTTCTCAAGTCAGTCACCAGATTTAAACTCCATCAAACATACATTTTATCTGCTGAAAAGGGAGACTGAACACAGACAGCCCTCATAAACATCAAACTGAAGCCAGCTGCTTTGAAGGTGCTGAAAAGCATCTCCAAAGAAGATGCTAAATGTTAAATTATGTCAGTGGGTCATAGATTTCATACCATCATTACATCAAAGTGCCATGCAGTCAAATATTAGACTTTTATTTCCTTTGACATTCATCTGTTAGCTCACAACTGCATATCTGCAAAAAAAAAAATGGCGGGGGGGACGTTAAAAGCTTTTTTGTATAAATTGATAAATAGTATGTGCAGATAAATAATGTGAAATAAAAGCTGAAGTCTCGTTATGACATTTTGATCGCATAAATATCCAGCTTCACTCAGCTGGGTCACTGTTTTTAGAAAAGAAGCATTGAAATTGCAGCTCAAAGTGCGGTTAAAGCTTTTCTCAGTTTGTTGACGTGCACAAAGACCATGAGATACGATTGAAAGCTCAACCTGCTAAAGACCTGTGGGCTTTTATTACTTTGTTGCACATGTTCCTGGAAATAACCTTCCATGCGCAAATGTACCGACCAGCTCTCACCTGTGTTGCAGCATGATATCATTTAAACCCACTGCTTTCATTTCCATTTTTAAAAGCATGCCGCCGTTCGACTGCAGCTTCCCCCAAAAATTCTCCCACGTTAAAATTGTGGGAGAGCCGAACGCATCCCCCTGGTCTTTTTGGTTGTATTTCATATCATGAGAGACATCTGGCCTCCCTGTTGCTTCCAGGGGTGTTATGCATTATGCTAAACAGTCAAACCTATCAAGCACGCCACATTTAGGCCTGTGCCAGCTGCTGAGTGTTATGAAATTATGAAAATCACTCTAAATGACATGATTAAAAGAGAGATGTTGCTTTTAACAAACTTTGGTAACAAACTTTGTACCTGTGAGGGTGTCATTCATTCGTGTGTGTGTTTCGCTTAGCTGGTGAAGTGTGCAGATAGCTATAATTAACCATTTCAGTAAGTCAGTCCTCATGGGGACAACAATGACGGCAACAATTAGCACACAGAAAACCGAAAGCATGTGAAAATGTCATCTTTGTTGCAAAACTGTGATGGAAATACATTATGTGATACATGTCATGAAGCATTTCATTTTACTTATATTAGACACTATATTGAATCCTGTGAAATGGAATCGCCATCATTTTTTTTTTTAAATTATTTTGCCTCTTACAGGAGTCATAAAAACAAGTGTCCCTGCAGATTAAAGTTGATATGACAGATGAGTGTGTTTTTTTCCTGCCTCTCATCTTTCACAGCGAGGTCGGATGTGACCTGCGCTCTGCTCTTTTCACACACTGTCTGTCACTCATGTCACACTCTTATCTGAAGCTCAGCCACTGTCCTTCAAATTTACACACATCTCAAGTTTTCTGTTAACTTTTTTTTTTTGGATGAATTGGGTGTTTTGTTTTAGGTTTTTTTTTGACAATTTTGAATTTTTTTAGCCTCACTAGGGATGTCAGTTCCACCACTTTGTTGCTGACTGACGTATCTTGACAACTACGAATGAACTCCTACATTTGTAGGCTGACATTTGTGGTTCAGAGACATATGTCTTGATGACTGTTTGATTGATTAATTGTGCTGTTGCGTGTCAGCTTTTCCACTTTGTTTCATTGTAAATTCATCAGCCTGGAATACTGGTTTGACTTGATTGAATGCTATTAATAAGGGTTGTACGATATAATGATTAACTACAGAATCTTTCACTGTGATGTCATGTACTTTCCTCAAATGCACCACATAAAATTTCCACTCAGTGCTTTCTAATGGTGTGGACACAGTTGGTGATTTGAGTAGCTGCTGTATTTCTGGTGTGTGTCCGTCTGAGTGTGTTTGTGTGCTGCTGCTCCCATGATGCTAACAGTAACTAGGCCTTAACAAGCTCCACAGCCAGCATGCAGTTCCACTCCTGTGGAGAAGAAGACATTCTGATTGGCTCATTCTTTGCTACGAGGCCACAGTCTTCCCAATTAGGGGCTCCGAGTATTGCTGTGGGAGGTGAGGGACGGGGATCCCAGGAAGTTGGGTCAATCACTGGGGTTGCGTCAGGTCAGCTCCAAAGTACAGATTGTTGCTGTTTCTGTGGGCTCTTCAGTGCAGAAGATGGGGTGTTGTTGCTGCACTGGAGATGTATGGTGTTTTGTGTAGCAAATTTCTTCTTAGTTTTTTGACAGGAGTGCTGGAAATCAGGGTGCTGGTGCTCACACAGTAGAGAAATATCAGGGGGTTTTATTGCATGTGGGAATGTGCCAGTGCCGAGCCAATAGCAACATTTGCTTGAGCTGCAATATGGAGGGTTTTTTTGGCATTAAAATAGAAATATCTAAAAAAGAATTTGGCTTCATTCCACAATAACATTTCAGGCCGCCTCTTTTTTTTTTTCTCTCCTGGAATTATCTCTCGGTGGCACTGGGCATGATTTGCAGCAAAGATATTTGCTGAGGGTGTGACATCTTCTTGGGATGAGCAGGTGAAAATGGAGTGTCAGAAACGAGCCAGAAAAACTAAAGTTAAGTGGGTGGCAAAGATAGAGGCGAAGACAAAACGGGTTCATTAACAGCTCATTGAAATGATGCAATCGCGAGCATGGCACTGTTGCAGGTGACAGAAGCAGTGTGAAATGTTTTTACCGGCTTTGATTAACAAGCCTGCACGTTGTGGTTCTCCCATCTGATTGCTTGTGCCAACAGTTCAAACAGCTTTCCTTTGCAGAACACTTTTGCTACCTGTGAACACCTAAAAGAAACTTAGTGTCTAGGACAGCAATGCATTATGAGCTCATCAAGATTTATCTTCTCCACTAGACAGCTACAACTTCAAACACTTAAGCCTGAACAATTATGTCAGTTATTATCAATTGCAATGTTACTTTTCTCAATAGTTTGCGCAATATCAGTTTTAGTATTGTGAGTAATAGTTTATTCTCATGAGCAATATCTTATTACATGTGCAATATGTCATTTTTCATGCACAATATTGCAATTTCATTCATAATATTTCCTTACCATTTGTAAAATTCAATTTAATGTGCAATAGCTCACTTTTATGCACAACATGTAAGTGAATTGTGCAATATTTCATTTTCTAGAAGCCATATCCAAATTTAATGTGTAATAATCCTTGAACATGTGTTAAATGTCAGTGTCATGTGCAGCATTTCATTATGTGAGATACTTTACTACTTGGGGCTGCACACTGGATTGGTGGTTAGCACATTCGCCTTGTCACTAGAAGATCCACGGTTCATGTCCCAGCCTTTCCAGGATCTTTCTGCATGGAGTTTGCATGTTCTTCCTGTGCATGTGGGGGTTTTCTGCAGGTTCTCCGGCTTCCCCCCATGGTCCAAAAACATGCTCAAGTTAATTGGTAACTCTAAGTTGTCTGTAGGTGTGAATGTGTAGCCCTGTGATAGACTGGTGACCTGTCCAGGTGTCCCCTGTCTTCACTCTAAGTCAGCTGGGATAGACTCCAGCCCCCCATGACCTTAATGAGGATTAAGCAGTGTATAGATGATGGATGGATGGATGGATGGAATGATTTTACTACTTCAGTACCATTGCTAGTATTACTTTTCTATTCTATAGCCTTATTTTCACGTACTTATTTTACTTTTTATAATGCACTGTATTTATATCTTCGTGTTTTTCTACTGGGTACTGCATTTTCTGGTGTTATGTAATTTTGTTTTCCGAGCAATATCTGGCAAAAGCATGTCCTTGGGGATTATTAATGTTTTTATCTATCTCTTATCTTATCCCATCTTAGAGTGACTCATCTGAGTATATTTTAGAATTCTGAAGATGTAAAGTCATCTGGGAATCCCAACAAAGTCATCCAAATTAAACAACAGTTTCCCTTCAGCATCTATCTGACGCTACTGTAATTTTCATGAGTTTTCATGGTTGTAAAATAGATCTGTTTGTGATGTGACAATGCCGTGGTTTGGTTAGACTGAGGCATAAACACAGTTTGGCTGTGGTTGAGAAAAGATCAGCGGAATGGTTTTCATTCAGCCTTACGTCGATGATACACTCGCAGCCCCTCAGACTTATCCTGAGACCCCCTGGGGGGATGATGAGGGAGCAGCACTCTGCACTCTGCCAGCGGCATCAGACAGAAAGACAGACTCTCGGAGTCATGGGGCTGAAATGATATAAAAGCATAGTAAGTAATTTTATCAGCGCTATTAAACATAGAGTAAAGACTAATTTTATTTTTGTCTTCTTGTCAAGCTGATAAAAGTCAAACCTGATCCAATTTTTCAGACAGCTGCATGTTCCCATTATAAACATATTTTACTTAGGGGTTGGAAAATGGGATTCTGAGTTAGAAACATGTTTTTCAGTGTGGAGTGCTTTGACCAAAAAAGCACTATTCTGATGAATAGAAATAGAAGGTATTTGGATTTGCTTTGTGCAGATCAGCACTTTGCTAAATCTGAGTGAGACCACATTAAAGGTCACACGTACACAAACTGTATTCTTTAATTATCCATCAGCCAGCATATACATCCAAAACTGACCAGTGCATCACAGCATGTACACATTTTGCTGCCCTTTTTTTTTTTTTTTTTTTTTTTGTTCCAGGCCGAAAGAACAAACAGCGGGAATAGATAATTCCACTTCATCTGCAGTGGTAATGAATGCAGGTGCACCCCAGAGGTGCGTCCTTAGTTTGCTTTTCTATATTCACATTTCACTCATGACTGCATTGGAAAATATGATAGGGACTGCGTAATTAAATTTGCAAGCAGCAAAAACCGATAGAAAGGAATTCGGAATAATGATGAGTCCTTTTCACAGAGATGAGTTTGTGTGACTCACAGAGAGGTGAAGTGAAAATAAAGTTGATTTAAATGCCACCACGATTAAGCAAATCAGTCCTGACTTAAAGGTGTGAAGGAATTCTTTTTTTTCCTTCTTTGGGTAGTGTCTCCACAGGCCACTTATGAGGAAGCAATAATTCATTCCCCTGTAGGGCCCCTATGTTCTGTGTTAGGTCTTTTGGGGAGAGAGGTCTCAGGAGAGTGCTATGTGAAATATGCAATGTGACTTAGCTGAATGGGTTTAGGGTTCGGTTCTCAATGGGATCATCACATGTATGGAGAGGTGAATTATATCTTTATTTGGACATGCAAGGAAAGTAACTTTCTAACTGGATGGTATTATAAAAACAATAATAACTTTATTTATAGAGTACATTTTGAAAATGGAGTTGACAAAGTGCTTTACAGATTGATCCAAAAAGAAAGCATGGATGCTCAGGGAGAACATTGTACAACAGAAGGCTGGTCAGTCCGAACAGAAGGAGAAACACCAGGAAGGCAAATGTGTAGAAATAAAGGTAAACATGGGAAAAGATTTTCAAAAGGAATCAATACAACACCATCAGATAAAATACTAAAATTCCACATCCAAGTAAGGGGAAGAACAAGTGGAATAAAAGAAAGTAGAGAGTAAAACCATAAACACGAGACTAAATATAATGCTAATATTAGTAATAGTAAATCAATAAAATAAATATGTAAATAAGTAAAGGAGAGTAAAAGAGAATAAAATTAACAATTACATAAATAAAGCTTAAAAAATGCATTTGATAATAATAATAATAATAATAATAATAATAATAATAATAATAATAATAATAATAATAATAATAATAATAATAATAATAATAATAATAATAACAATAATTTAGAAATTAAAAAATAAAAACTACTGTGTTAATTTGTACTGCTTTCCTCGATTCACCTTGATCGAACTTTAAAAAAAATGTCCTGCTTAAAACATCTGGACCTCCTGAAACCTCCACTAAGAGTTAACCAGCTCATAACATTTCTAACACAGAAGGCATTGGCTACGTCTGATATAAACACTGATTTATTCTCCTGTTCAATTTCCACACACTCCATTAATTTAATGGCAATTACTGCATGATAAAAGTAAAGTCACAGACCTTATATGAGTCATTTGATAATATTCTAAATGGCAGTGCAATATTCAGTGCATCCAACAAAGGTAAAAAGTGGTAAATCAGAGTAAATATGACTGTTAAAATTTATCACCTAAACAGTTTCTGAGATTTTACACAAGTTGTGTTTGTATTTAACAATTGTTTGGCTGTTTTCTCTGAAACTACAAGAAACTGTTAGCTGCTGAACATCACCTGGCAAAAGGCAAACAGCAGAAGGCAGAAACACTACTATTAGCATCACTGATACTGATGTTTAAAAAATGTAGTTTTTCCTCATTCTTATGAGCTAAAATGTCCAAAAATCATTGGCAACCGGGTTGAACAACAAAAAGAAGCCTGTCCTAACAGCAGTGATTTCCATTTCATAGCTTTGTCAAAAACCTGTACTGATGAGGAGTGGAGGCTTCAGGGGAAAAAAAAAAGGCAGCACATTAAACAGCTCAGGAACACAGTTGCCATCTGTGGGTGTCATTTAGGTACCATGATAGGGAGATTGTCACAGATGCAACACCAACACAGTCTGACAGACCGATCACTCTCGCTCTCATCAGGTAGATGCTATTAGCAGAAGAGCTACTCAGACAGTAATGCAAGTATTTTGTACCAACAGTTAGAAGCAGTTTCACTCCCACACTGTCCATGTTTTGAATTTGTTGCACCTCTTCACTTAAATACAAGCTACTGCACTTTGTTGACAGTTCAAGTATTGGTTTCATTTGTAATTTCTTCTCATTGCACGTATCTTTCCTGTTATATGTCCTCTCAGTTTTCCTATTTTTTTTCCTTCTTTTGTTTGCATATAAGGCGAAAAACACAGGTCTCTATTCAACTGTAAATACGGTACACTACAGTAGCAGTCAAGGTTTTGCACTCTGAATAAATCGCCAACAGTGTCACCAGCAAAACTCCCCCACATCATCACACCTTCTCCTCCATCCTTCACAGTCTGATCCACACATGCAGATACCATCACCTTCCTTGCATCTCACAAAGACCCTCTCCATGGACACAGAAATCTCAAATTTGAACCAAAGTGCAGACTTCCACTGTTCTGATGTCTGTTCATTGTGTTTCTTGAACCAAGCAGTTGTCTTCTTCTTCTTACTGGTCTCCCTGAGTAGTGGTTTCTCTGCAGCAATTCGACCATGAAAATCTGATTCCCGCAGTCTCCTCTGAGCAGTTAATGTGTCTGAAATGTGTCTGTTGCTCGGGAAGCATTGATGTGGGCTCTAATCTGAGGTGCCATTAATTGGTGATCGCTGAGGCTGGTAACTCTAATGAACTTATCCTCTGCAGCAGAAGAAGCTCTTCCCTTCCCTGAGTGGAACTGTAGCCAGTTTCATCACACATTACACCTTTTTATGAAAGTTCTTGAAATTTTCTGGATGGACTGACCTTCATCAAGCAAAAATAGATTATTTACTTTAGTTGTGTTGATCTTTGCATGATGTAGATTTAGATTGTCATTTACTTTAGTTGTGCTGATCTTGGCATGATGCAGATTTCTGCACACAGTGGATGGTCTCAAACTTCTTATGAAGGCAAGAAATCCCACAAATTACCTTTTGACAAGTCGTAATATATAGAAGATGTAAAATATGTAGATAAATGTGATGTATAGCGTTCTCCGTATGACATGTATAAATATTTTTTGTTTAAACAGCAACATAATGGAAAGAAAACATAACTTCTTTCATGCACAAAGAGCATAAAGTTGCCATTCAGCTCATTATGTTGTCCACTTTCACTGAGTGAATTCTACTGTGAGGAGATTGTTAATGTGCTTCTCACCAAAGGTGCGGAGTTGATTGTAAAACCATGGTCAGCCTCTTACATGTAATTCTTTGTGTTGTCAGTCCAATATCGAGCTCAGATAGACTCCACTGCCCCTGGAACCCTGTACAGACCAAGCAGAGACAGATAATGGACAAATCCCAAAATGAGAACCACTATCTACAATTAGGAAACATGATCAATAACGTCGAAGCCTGCGCTTGTGCCGAGAAGCATCACACTGATGCAGCCGCTCGCTAAATAGCAGCTTCAGTGTGTAATTTATTCAGCATATTTATCTCTTATTTGTTAGATAACCACATCAGACCTGAATTTCTTTGTGAGTCACACAGCTTTTTTCACTTGAGAGGCCAGCATATATTGCCGTTATGAAAAAAGAGGCATCACATGTGTCACGGTGGACTGCATTACATAAGGCTGATTGAGTCAAATCAAGCTATTGTGGCTCTGCAGCTTGTCACAAACAAGTCGGTAAAAGCCAATAATTTTCTTCACAGGAACCTGCCTTTTCAAATTGCAGCTCCAAAATTTCACTAACACTCTTCACATAGATAACAACTTAAAGTTTGACAAGTTAAATGGCAGACTGGAAACGAGCATACAGTGGCATAATTACAATACCTGGGAATGAGAACAGGTTATAATTATATACATCTCCATTCACCATGGCAGAACCTAAAGAGTCTACTGCCCGTTTGAAGCATTAAAATAAATTTCCTTTTTGCACTTCCCAAGTCAAGTAACATCTAAGTTTAAATAAGAACTGCAGTAGCTATATTGTACTTACATATTATGTTAGACTGTGAAATAATTGGAGATGAGACAGAGTCAACAGATCTACTGACACATTTACACATCAGTTCTTTAAGAAAATTACACATGCTTGGGTTAAGTGTTTTAATATTTACATCATTAGTTATTTACCAGTTTTAACCAGCTGTTGGTTCTAAATTAGTCTTGTGTCGTCAGACTATTCTGTAGCATAGAATGATCTGACAACACCTCATTATCATTGCGCTGTATTAGAAAAAAAAACAGTGGCTTGTTTTTTTGTTGGCATTGGTGTCATATTTTAATGCAAAAACCAACAATATCAAGCTCATATCTGTTTTTTGCTTTAAGGACTTTCTATCTGTCTATCAAAAATCAGACTGTTAATCCTTTCTGACACTCACAAGACAACCCCCAATCAGTGATCTGGTCCAGATTGCTGCTTGGCAAAGACTCCCTGCCAGACATTTATAAATTCAGCCTAAAAAACACGCACACACACAACCTGAACGAAGTCGTCTCAATAAAATACAGCGATTCTGATATTCATTAACCTCCTAAGTGTTGCTGTGCAGGGTTAAAAGTAGCTACAAGTCGTTAAAAGTGGACAGTATAGTACCTGCTGTCTTGGAGCGTGACAGACTTCTATCTGGAGGAAAAATGAGTGTGTGGATGAGTGGGAGTGACGGGACTTTCTAGGTCAAGGAAAGTGAATCCCAGGAAAGCTTTTACTTAGAGCAACACGATTTGCTTATCTTGAGTTGCCAAAGCCATAATCACATTGTCACTCTGCAAGGCAGCACTATTTATAGGCTTTTCTATTCATATAAACAGCAAATTACCACAAAAAGTAATCATCCTCCAAAGTCATAAAGCAAGCCATGTCATTAACCTTGCCGTTGTCCTTCTTATTTTATTATTTTATATAATTTTGTTTGGATTTGTTGTTAAAGTAAATTAAGGATGCTTGATATGGAAAATAGTGACATGGTTGCTAGTGGAATTTCATATTTTTAAGGACATTTGTGAGGATAGCTGTTGGATGTCATCCAAACATATGCAGACCATTTGTATGGGACGCATCATGTTGTCCATAAGTGAGAGAGTGTCAATCTGTGCCAGTCCTGTTATTAACTGGAGTCCTCCCCAGTGCATGCTGGGATATATTTCAAGCCCCTGCCAACAAACTAGACAATGAATAATTTACAGTATGGAAAGCTTTGCCACAGTCGTGCCACTGGTATTAGTTAAATACCATCACAGCCATTCTTCGTTTTCACTGTCTGATTCACTTGTCATTTTGCATTGTTATGAAATGCCAAAATGTCTGTAGGATTTCTGCATTTATTCACACAGTCCCTCAGTCTTAAAATTCTGATAAATCCACAATGCCTCCTACACCCTGTTTTGTAGACAGCATGCACATAATTCTCTTCAGTGTGTTTTGTTTTGAGACCGGCATACTGCTGGTCAAGTAGTCTGTGGGAAACAATGGCAGTTCCATCACTGTGTCTATTTGCTGCACACAGAACAATATCTCAGCAGTGTATAATAAATACCAGTGGGATTGGACTCATATGAGAAGTTGCAGGAAATGTTACATGATAAAAGATTTGACATTATTTTCTACTAAGGAAGTTCAAGAAGCATTTACATCCAGACTCAGAGGCATGCATCAGGAAAATATCTGTAAGTTTTGCAGTGTGCAATAGATCCAGGATGAAATTTTTCCTCAGGCTAGTTTCTGTTGTTGTGAAGAAGAAATTCTCGAAACCTTTTTTGATGAATTTAACATACTAGAATAATTTGGTAGGTTTCCCTTCAAATCTTCGGTGCTTTTTCTTCGCACTTAGCTTAGCCTACCAACTTGACACTCCTTTTTCTTTCCGAAAAAGTATAACAAATGAGCTTTCCTCTCGGTTTATTGGGTCCTCAAGATCCTCTTGCAATAAATCAAACAGCTGTTCTTCCATTTTGAGCTGTCAGATCACTTTGAGTTTGTGGAGTCGCAGCAAGATAACACACAGCACTTAGCAGGTGGTCTTCGAGTGCACCATTGCAGAGTTGAACGGACAGCCAGTAACCTTCTGCTCTATTGGATTCTGTGAGTACCTGTGCCAGGCATTAGGCTAAACAACTTCTATTTCCTCCCCCAAACCCTGTAATAGTGTTTAAGGACCTCTGTCTACCAAAGGTTAGTGCCTGTCAAAGACAATGGCAGTTAAATTAGAAATACGCCATTCTTTCACTCGCTTGACTGCTTGTGGTAGTGGTCCCATCAGGTGCATTAGTCAAAGCACAGGGACAGAGCGTGTCCCTCAAAAGCAGTTGAGTCTGTAATAGCATTTTCTCGTCATACATCAGGGGCCTATTGTGGACAAAGATTCTGACCTTGTCTCAAGTCCATGGAAACTCGTCATTTAAAGAGAATTTATAATAAGAAAGTTTTACTGTTGTCTCCATCAGGTGGAGCAGGGCAGGAAATGTAATTCTTCATACTTTGTGCCGTGTACTGAAGGGTCTTTTAGAGCCGGGCACTCCACAATTCTTACAAAGAAAGAATATCTCAAATGAGAAATGGAGGCCAAAATTGTCTATCAAGGCAAGTAATGATGATGTGTTACCGGTTGCAGGAGAGGGCTGAAGTAGAGGGTAGAAGAGAAGGTGACACTCAAGGGCAGATTGGAGGCAGGGGGCTATAGAATGCAGTGGCGAAATGCAATTTTCCAACAAGTGATTTTAACATTTAGGGAATAAATTTATTTATTTTTTTTAGTGCCATTACCGAATCACAAATAGGAGTGAGTATTTGAAAAGTGGATAAAATGGTGTCAGACACTGAACACCTTGTTTTTTATGTAACAAAACAGAGAAAAGAAATGAATCCAATCCCAATTTTATAAATCAGAAAATGCATTGTGCAAATTAAATAATGGAGGCATTGGTTGTTGTATTGCAACACCAACAGCATTGTACAGCTTCAGTCTGGCTCATGAAGGATTAAGGTGTGCATTATTTGTAGCGCTGGTAGCTGAATTCTAGCTCCTTTTGTTCACATGTAAAAAATGCTGAGGATGAGGACAGTGTTTTAGCAAACATTTTACTGTCCTTAAAGCAGGTGTAAGCGTTATTTCTTTGCCATCACTGGGCAAAAGTCCCATACTAACCTCTCAGCATATTGTAATTCAAGCGGCCTGAGAGGAAACTAGACTTCTGCACCTCCTCTCCATTTTCAGGCTGTGGAAAATGCAGCCTGTGACGAGAGACAATAGCCACTTACAAGGTCTTTTCACCCACAGCAGGTGAGATAATATAACAAGCCACAAAGTCCCCACAGAGAAGGATGTGGTGGTGCGATGGCTTAGATGGAGGACTTTCATAAGAGTGGATTTGAATCCTGTGTGCAGTTGCATTTAAGTATTAAAAGCCACACATTGTAAAAGTCCATTTTATTGTGGTGTTTATAAAACTGGAGGTGCAAAATAAAAGCCGTTTGAATATAAAAATGTTTAGTTTTGCCATTTCTCAAACCCCTGCACAACCAGGTAACCTTCTAATTTCACAAGACAGATTTTTACTCAACTCTAACTCTAAAATGTCTCAACTACGAGCAAAACACATCAAACGTCCTGCTGCTGGCTGCAAGAGTGAACACAAGAGTATTCATGCACTCCCAGCATCTGAGAAACTGAAAGCACGGTGGCTGATTTTTAGTTTTGAAAGCAATGTCATCAGCAATATGAAAATCCTTAGTGTTAGCGTGTTGTGATGTTGCCATTAGTTTTATGACCACAGGTAAATGTTCTATATGGTGTGCACTTTTATAGCACTTTTCTACCTTAGCGGTACTCTAAGCACTTTACAATGTTCAGTGTACAATGCTTTTTACTGCCTAACTTTGGGCTAAATGTCTTGCCCAAGGACACTTCAACATGCGGAGAATTGGACCACCAAAGTAGTACCACCTGAGCGCAAGAGGTCAAAGGTCTGTGGAAGTTGTAAAGCTGAGGGACATTTAGAGATGGTTAAAACTTTAGGATCAATTTGAAATGAATAAACAAGGACTTCATTTTCATTTTGCCTGTTATGCTTCAGTGAAATTTAAACAAAGTCAAGTTAGTCATTTACGTCTGTTTACTTCTCTCCTGCTCCCTGTGCTCACACTGACTGCTGGTTAACATGTAGTCTTCCTCGTTGCAACAGAAACACAAGCCATTTCATAGCCATTCCAAACTCCTGCTTTGCACTGCTAAAATATATAAATTATACATTTTGTTACCGCGGTGTTCTCTGAAAAACTCACCATACACTTGAGTTAAAAATAGCGACTGTGCTCTAAAACCAGGCAGCTGGGTTTTTCGCACATTGGATGCACGTGCATGTGCTCAGTTTGTCTGGTGGGAGGAGCTTAAGATGGAGAGGGGAGAAGGAAGAGCTGCAGGAGGGCTGCAGCATTTTAAATTCTGCCTCTGTCTGTTTTTGTTTTGCTTTTGCAAGATTTCTGCCTAACTCGGCTTTAAATTCGGTCACTGTCCGTACACGCACTAAAGATAACCAGATACGGGCTACCTCCTTTTCAGTTCTGTAGTTTGTTATTGATGAAGAAATCATTTTAAAAGTAAGCCGGATTGAACCTGGTACAAAGCAAAAGAAGTAGGTCAGTTAACCACAGGAAATGAATGTTTTACTTTGTTTCTCACAGAAATGAATCCAGTCTTCCGCACCTTAGCAGAGTATCTTGTGTTGTGCATTGAATCCTAAAATCTAACCATAAAACACTCATTGCATTGAAATTGCCACAAGAAACAACAAATTAAATGCTAGTTTATCAATTTCACTGATACACTCTGCATCAGCATTGCTTTGGAGACGTATATGTCCTTTGGCAATGCTTATCTGATATGCTTATGCAAGATATAATTCAGGTGGTGTTACATTTCTGTCAAAATCTATTGAAGTTGTAAATTACAAGAAGCCTATATAGATGTAATTTCTTGGCGTTAGAGTTAATAGCTTGTATTCTGGCATAGCACAGCTAACTTGAAAACTTTTACTTTTCCAACTTGCACACTTAATAACACTATGAAGACTTTCAAACTCACTAAAACTGAACTTGCAAAAATATGTTGCATAAAGGTGTTCTTTGATCTGGAGCAGCTGTCTAACTCCTTATCAGACAGTGGTGTGACAAGAGCGGAAAGCTCTAAGGTAATCTTTGTTATTCTGCTAGAAGTAGTGTTGCCCACAGGGAGAGGATTCCCAGACTGTTTAATCAGCCATATTAATCATACATTATTTATTACAATTACAAGGGCTGCTCTGTGTGCAGCAATAGCCTCAGCCCTTGAAGGCAACAGCATGAAAAAGAGTGTGTGAATAGATTAAACTGTGCCTTTGGCACTTCTCAAAGAACAAAATGTATCACCCAGGACCGAGTGAAAAGACATCTTTCTATCAGCCCTACATGATGTCAGTCCGGAGGCAAAAAAAATGACACACACATCATTGCTGTGTGTTATATCTCACAAAATGTCAAAAATGTCCTGAGCGCCTGCACTTCTCAGCTGTGTCCGTACTTCAAGGTACTAGGTTGGAGCATTAAAGCTGATTATCTCCCCCAGATATAAATAAAGCACAGTGGGGGAATGCAATAATTAACACGGTGAAATGTTGAGGGGACTGTAAAACTACAGGCCTCAGTTGCCTCGGTATTGGTTCCTTAGTTCACTACCATACTTTTTTTTGAGAGTGAACACCTGCTTTGCCAAACACAAAGCACAGCGCAGAGCTTGCCATTACAGGTATTTCTCCAGGCCATCCATCATCGTGGCACAGCAGTGCTGAGGAATGCTTAGGTGAGCCTGATTAAAGCCAAGGATGCCTCTCGACCTGCTCTGAAGGAAATGAGAGGGGAGGGAGGACTCGAGACCCTGCTCCATCCATCTCCCTACTGCTTTATTCATGTGCTATCTGGTTCACTGGCTTTTGCTCCGTGTTCCCTCTCCATTACTTGGATTCTACAGCAGGTGCTGGTGAATTGTGCATGTCTCATTATATGTTCCACAATACCTTCCTCGCTGCTCTTTTGTGTATGAATGAATGCACCTGGAAAGATTATTGTCAATGATCTATTCACTAAGTCTATCTTTTGAAGTCGTAAGAATGGGATGAACCATTGACTTTAGAACGTTTTTAGCAGTTCTCAGAGAACTCTGCCACAGCTGCTGGTACTACTGCTGCTACTGCTAATATGCTATTAATAAAAAATAATTTAAAAGTGTTTTGCTTAATGAATTAACTAGCATGAGTAAAAGAACATCCTAAAATGCTAAAAAAAAAATGGACATATTAAGTGTACAACAATATTAAACATTAAAAGTCCCTGCAGATCTGAAGCTTGCAGAATCTTTTATAGGAGCCCTGCACTTATTTTAGGTGTTATCGGTTTAATTTGTTGATTTCAATTTTTCTTTAGCTTATTTTTGCCGTAGATGTTGCAAACTGGTGGTATTTATTTCCTTTTTTTCTATTCTAATCAGTGATGGAAGAAGTATGGAGTATGGAATCTTTAACCTAAAATTTGCAATACTACACTGTACCTTAACATAATAAAAGTCTTGCATTTTTTGACCTAAAATTACATATACAAAGACTAGCATCAAAATATACTTACGTGTATGTACCTAAAGTAAAAGTATTCATCACAGAGACTGGCTGATTCTATAATAATATGCAGTGTATTGCATTATGAGATTATACAGTAATTGTTGTTGCATTAATGTGCATATCACTTCAGAGCTGCTGGTAAAGGTCAGGCTAATTACTTTATGTACTGCTGAGTAGTTTGTGAATTTCCTCCCAGGGATCAGTGAAGTTTTATCTTAACTAATACATCTTCATTTATTTTGTTGATTATTTTTTGTATCATTAATCTGAATCTGCAAAAGTAGCTGAAGAAAAAAGTTGTAAAGTTTATGCTGTGGAACACAAAGTTAAATCGTTAAAGTTCAGCACAAGACCTCAAAGCTGTCGTTAAGTGCAATTCTTCAGTAAACTCTAAATGCTTGATTTTAATAGGCACTGAAATATTCTGACATGTTGTAATGTTGTTTGAAATCTTTCAAGATTATGGATGTTATTCTCTCTGCTCATTTTTTCCCACAGTCATCTTAAGCTCTGACATGTGGACCAGTTTCTGAGAACCACAGGGTTCAAGCAGAGGTTTACAAAATTAAAATACTGTTTGCCCCAGGAATAGATTTAAGCGTGTGTTAAAGGCAATTGGTGGAATTTAAAATCAATTCTAAATGGTTAATCCGCGAGGAGATGCCTGAATCGGAATGGTGCGATTTGGTTTCACCTTTCAAATTTCGGGATCTGACATGCAGCATGCAGAGCAGGATGGAGATATGTAACTTGATGCTTAAATAGAGAGTTATATTAGTGCAGCCTGCTTTATGAAATGAAGAAATTAGCAATTACTTTTGCTCGAATTATAACTTCTAATAACTTTAAAAGCTGCTTTAAAAGGGGAATGATTCAGCATTGCTCTTCTTGTGTTCTTAACAGCTGTCAGCGGCTGCTTTTTGTGTAAATTAAAACCATTTATCACTTGCAAACATGACATCTGGTGATATCCAATAGTTTTTAGCTGAAGGAATTCCCTGAGACTGTAAACAAATCAATCAGATGAATGCAATGGATTACAATACACACTGGCACATACTTTAGTTTAATGTATACATTTTCATGCATGCAAATTAACCAATAAATTAAGCCTCAAAGCATACATTAAAAGGACAATTAATAGACTTTTTGTCTTTAGTCACTGAGTGAATTGTTTTATGTTGTGACATTAATTTCACTGCAACATCAAAGCAAATCTGAGACCCAGACAACAAAGTGAAGAGGTGTCAGTGATTATCAAACAGAGGATAACATGGACCTGTCAGTACTAAATACAAAGCAGTGTCATCAGCTTTCATTAGAAGGGAAAAAACAGGAAGCCTTTTCTTTTCATTTTTTCCCCCCTTTGAGATGGAGACGCTATCTCCATTCGAAAATGAAACACAAGCAAGTGTCCGGTCGCAGCTTGGGGGTGGGAACATGGGCAAAGCTTGTCACTGCTGACACGAGCAGTCATGACAGACAGATTTTCACACTGACGCATCACCTGTGGGCCAGTAAGCTGCAAGGACACTGTATATTTAGCCACATTTGCGACTGATCATCTGTACCAACTAAATTCATAAGTTTCACAAAGGCAAAAATCTATTCCAGGGCAAATGCTTTTCATGCTTTAAGGCCACAAGGGAGCACAGAAATTATTATTTTTTAAATGGACAAGGCCTAAAATTGAACCTTGAGGAACTTCACAAGGTAAAAAAGTTTCCTATAATAAATGTAAACGTTGTGGTCGGAGGGCTCAGGCAGTTTAGTGTTTTGCCTTTGATGTCAACTCACAAAATTGAGGCGCCCATTAAATTCAGTGTTGTCAAATGGTGCATTAAGATCTAATAGGATTAAAATTGAACTTTCAACCCCAATCTGCTGCAAAAATAAAATCGCTGGCTCTAACTAGTGTAAAAACGTCTGAAATATATGTTGCTTTAAAATCCAGATGGGATCTTTGTTGCTGTAAGCCAATATCGCACGTTAAACTGAGGTCGTGGACAATGCCAAGGATCTGAGGTGCTATCTGTGTCTAGATTAATTTTCCACATATTATACTGTCAAATGTTTCAAAAGACCAGGGAAGTATTCCATTGCATTATTTGAGGTGTGTTAGGATTTTTTAAGGACATGGGGACAAGTGATTAACACCATAAAAATTAAATAAATACAAGATTCTGTCAATCAGGACAGACAAACTCCCACAAATTTCCTGTTTTCTTTGATACAAGGAGGTCAGACAGAGTTTTTGGCACATGATAATGATAAATATTGCCATCAGTTGATTACATGTGAGCGGTGTGAAGCATGTTTGCTGTCGTCCTCGACTCTATAACTAAATCTGAGAGATGTAAACTCTATACATAAGATGGTAAGAGGTAAACCAGATAATATGACTTTAGAAAGAGATTAATCTAAAAGTGATATGTAAGTCTACAGTGATTACTTTTTGTCCACTAGGGTGCAGCAGAAACACGACGTGAACACAACATTGACATATTGGTAGAGTTCAAGCAAATATTCAAGCAATTTTTTTGCTAATTTAAACATCCTGGCAGTTGCCAACTAAATTATCAGCCATTTGCAATCCTTTTTTGGCCCTCCAGCAAACATAAGGTCATAATTATCATGGCTGTGAGTGATGCCTTTCACATTATTCAAACACTGTCATTTAATTTTGATCACAGCCCCCTTTAACAGTTCAAATAGGCATTTGATTTATTACAAGAGGGACACTTAAAAGTCAAAGTTACCCTCCACAAAGGGAAGCATTGCATAACACTTTGCTTTGTTTTGCTGCTCTCGGGAAGGCAGAAAAATAAAATATTCCATTTCACGCTCGCTATATGAATGTATGAGCTTTCTGGATTTTGTTGGATGCTTTTCAATTTGTAAAATGAAATGAGAACTTGTGAGATTAATACTGCTTACCTGCGTGGATCACCAAGGCTTTCTTCTACAGCGCTCACCAAAGATGTGGGAATGACTCACAGAAAGTCTTGCTGAAGCCTAGGTCGATTAGGATTTTTTTTTTTCTGTCTTGTTTTTATGCTTCTAATGAGCTGTTTCATCTCAAGAGGCTTATCCGGCTATTGAAGTGTATAAACCTGGTGTAATATATGTTTGGAATTCAAAATGAGTTTAACTTCCTTTCGCTATTGTGTAACGTAATACCTTTTTCAGGGGCTCTATTTTAGTCCAAACTGTGCAGCCAAGGTGAAAAATATGCAGTGGAATAAGACGGTTACTGTTGCTATTAGCTCTGCTTCAGACATGTATGATGGTCGCATAAGTGGACAGGCAAGTGTGTAGTGAAGCCAAAAAATGTATTTAAAGATGCAATTATAGGGGCATTTCCTGGGTAATCAGCATTTTCAGGTACCAAACTAGACTGCTGTAACAAATAATTGCTTGTACGAGCACCTGAAAATATCACAATCAGAGATTCTTGGCTTCTGCTAGAGGAGGCATCCTCGTATTAACAGACACATAGTGTAATTTTTGTTTTAGGGAGGGTTGCTCTGCTTTAAGTGCATCAGGATTCTTCTGGCAGTCACAGAGGACATAAAATGTAATCCTCTAATGACTGTCAGACCGGGCTTGGCTCATGTATTACTGTGAAGAGGTAGTAGCTACAGCAAGATCCTGTTAGTTTCAATTTGCTTACTGCTGCTGAGCCAGCAGACTGAACTGAATGATAAGGGACTAGATTCAGGCCTAATCCTTCTATCACGCCTCCTTCTCTGTCTCTCCCCCTCAAACTAACCACGACCAGTTGATCTGCCATCACCCCTGGCTGCGGGAAGGAGCCAATAAATGTTCCTTGGGGTGTGATGTGATGTACATTTTATTGTCTTCCACGTCGACTGATTCTCATTTCTTAGAAAAATGCAAGCAGGAGAAAAAAAGAGCTTAATGCCTTGATTTTTTTCCCCCTCCTGCATTCCGTCTCTGCTTTTTAGCCTCTCTCCTGGCAGCATGCTGTGTTGGGAAAAGGCAGCCTTCCAGTGGTGTGTTTGACATTATGTGGCAATGCAGAGATGCCAGTCTAAGCACTATAATCTGGACCCCTACCATCTGCTCAGGATCTGACCCGTCCTCGTGCTTTGAAGGAATATTGCACACAGAAATGTGACTTCATTTTTAATGGTATTGTGTATGGTTTATTTATAGGTGTTTGCTCTTATGCAAATTACATTTCTTGTGTGTTTTGTTGCTTGCAGTGGAATTGGTAGACTCTAATATAGCAGTACATTTCACATCTTCATTCCCCTTCGCCGCTAAGTAGGGAAACATTTCTGGGGAATGATTCACCTTGAATAAAAACAAGTCGAGCTCAGTGCTAAAACACTTTTGAGAGCATATTTATTTTCTTTCTCCTCTGGAAAAAAAAAGAAAGCTGTTATTTTTCCTCCTCCTGTTTATTGTGCTTCATTTGACTGCTGTCAGAAGTGTTTCATGTGCATCAGCATTTAAATTTCCACTCAAAGGGAGCACCTCTGTCTGAACCACAAACTCTGCAGGAAGCTCAGCACAGGAAGGCAGACGACCCAGAAACAGACCTGTGAGTGTGTGTCTCTGTGGATGCGTGTGTGTGTGTGTGTGTGTGTGTGTGTGTGTGTGTTGTGGAGGGGGAACAATGGGCTGATGTGGATCAGAAGAGTCTTTTCTGAGTACGTCATTTGCATTCATACAGTATGAGGAGGTTTGCATAAAGTATTTACAAGAGAGCTAGTCACAGACATCACAATTTGTTTGTCATTTTGTTAGGAACAATAGACTATTGTTAGTGGTAAAAAAATGCTACTTAAAGAAACAATTAATATAAATAACGAATTTAAATATCGCAGAATAACAACAGTATGTTATTAGTTGGTTTGATAACTTTCTGTTTTTTAGGACAATATAAATGCGAATTTGTTTTGCAGCCGACTCTGTTGCACAGGTACAGGTAGCTTTTATATGAATTATTTGGTTAAGGATTCCGATTACCTTTGGCTTAACTAAAATTTGAAGTCGACTAAAAACAGGATAAGGCACATTTAATTGTACTTTCAATAAAACCACAGTTTGCCTTGAAAAATGTTTGGCAATAATAATAAATAATGTGTTTTGTCAGACTAATAAAGTAAAGGCTGAGCTTGGAAAGTCAAGGCAAAAGTATTTTTTCTGCACTATAGCTTTTTCCGCTCATTGGTTCTGAATACAAATATTGCTGTTGAAAATGTTCCACATAAGATCCTTTGGGGATGTTTCTTTTGTGACATATTGCTGATTCTAACATACTACATTCATCCAATTAGCACAAAGTTAAATGAGACAGAGAACGTTAATAGAAATCTTTGCCATAATGTGCAGCCAGAAGAGTCATAATAAGAAAAGATTCAGATTTGCATTATGATAATGCACACATTAAGAGACAATACTTCTGGCAACAGTAAACAGAATAAATAGAAATAGAATTTTTCACACGGCCATACTGAGCTGTGAGAAGATACTATGTATGTGTGTATTACTTATAGTGTGGGAGGTTTCCTTCACAGGTGACAAAATCTATTTACACAGTTGGATTCTGGGAAACCACCTGCCTTCTGGGGACAAAAAAGTCCTCATGAGGTAAAATATTACAGTTTAAGGTGAAGACTTGGTTCATGTTCTGTTTATGGATAAGACGGAGCAATAGGTGGCTAGAATCAGGGTTGGGATACGTCTCCGGGAAATGAATGTAAGCCAGTGTAGTGTCCTGGGGTGTGATGGAAACCCAGCTCAGTGTGTGTGTCAGTATGGGGAACAAGTGTTAGGGCTGCTGGTGGGAGACGTGTGACAGCTCTGAGGAAGCCCCTGGGGAAGATTGGACCATCTCTTAAAGGATTTTGCAGCAGATGGTTGTCTGCTTGGTCGGGGTGAGCAGCAAATCTCTCTGCCCTTGTCTCTGACCCGGTGTCATCCTCTTCCAGTATGGAGGGCAGCTGAAGGCCAGTGATTTTTCATACTGGAGCTTGCCCTTGGAAGAGGAACACACTGGGATTTTTCGGACCATTCTGTAGGAATACTTTCACTTTCTGACTCGTATTATTAAATCTGGATTTGTTCTCTTCTGGTGTTGATGATCCTCATCAAGTGCCCTTAAGAGGTTTTATCCTCTCTGAATTTGAAAACATCTTCCAGCTCCCACAGTGAGTCTTATCATCTATCTGCATTGTTTACAGCTTCAGATTTTGCATCTTCCACGCATCACCGATTCAAGGCTTTATTTTGTGGATGTTGGCCGTGGGTAAGAATTAGCGAGGCTGTTTAAACTGGACATCTCAAACACTTAGAATTTCTTTTATGAAGAGGTATTCCCCAGACAACAGCAGGAAATTAGGATTTCATTGCGTGTGTTTGAAAAACTCTATATATACATATATATATATATATATATATATATACACACACACACACACACACACACATATATATATATATATATATATATATATATATACACACACATATATATATATCATGGGCGTATGAAATATTTATTATGCATTTGGAACAAATCCCATCATGTATTCACCTCTGCAATTTCCTTTGAATGTGAGTCAGAGTGAAAGAGGCAGGAACTCTGAGCTGCTATCTCCAGAGATGCCTGTAGACAAACGCTGGCTATATCAAAACTTCAGTGAGGGAGGTGACAGTGTCAGGTGCTGAATTGTGGGGGAGTGCAAACTGCAGGCAGAAAACAGTGTTGGAGACTGACTGGTATATTGCATTCTGCCTTGGAGTTTGTCCTTTGCAAGGTTTCTCTACTGACACCTAATGGCAAGTGGTATATTTAGAGGCATTTTGAAATATTCAGAATGTCTCTAAATAATTAGAGAATGAATACTGACATGCCACATAAATCTTATCCGGACGTTATCCCTGAATAAATCCACTTTTACAGGCCTCTTCTCTTTTCTCACTTTCTCGCTGTAAATAATAAGAACCCACATCACTTTTTCCCACACCTTTATATCCTTTTATGCAGTGCTTTATTTATGGAAAATAAGAGTGGTGCTATTTTACCAGCTCTCATAAGAAATGGTTAAATCAGAAACCCATAAAAATCCATTTGTTTTACATGTTTTAATCTGAGCAGAGAAATTGCTAGAGAAATTGCTAAGATAAATTAAAATGTGGTTCTTGTTGACTTTTATCTTTATAATGTATCAGATACATGATCGATAATTTTAAAAAAGACATGCATATCTCTATAGTTCTATTACATTTATATAATCTGCCTTGTTTAGACCTTATACATCAACAACACCACGCTATGTGTCTGAGTTGGAACGGGAACAGTGTTCAAAGCCCAAAACAGAGCCAAGAAATAGAACATGGTGCCTGACTTTTCAAGTGCTTGAAGGTTAATTATTCAAGACTTCCCTCTCCTCACAACAAGCCAAGAACAGCAGGATACTGCGGTGAGCTTCAGCTTCTTCTTTATTCCCTTGGAGAGTGTCAGAAGTTTAAAACCACTGTTCGACTATAATTGAAATGCACATGTTGTCTGAAGTCTGCCACCTTCAAGCAAGGTAGACGAAAATATAGGGCAAACATAGCATCAGATATTCTCTCAGTAAGCAGGGCAATCAGTGATATGTTTCTCATCAGCCACAAGATTAATCGGTTCTTTGTTATTTTGATTATATTGTGAGTGTAAATTATGTAGATTAGCCTCATCTGTTTAAAGATTAAAAATACATAAGAGTGCTTTATAATGAATATGTTGGACATCTGAGCAACAACGCAATAAGGGTTTCATAATTATATTTAAAAGCCATTAAAATCCATATAAGGACCAGAAATGTTGTGTTTTGCATAAACAGAAAGAAAAAGTAAAATTAAAGGTAGAGAAATGACTTCTAGATTCACATGTCATCTAAAGCCTCTTTTCTCATCATAAGGCAAAATATTCTGCAAGACTCATGCTTTATACTCTGTGGACTATTTAGCAATAATATTCTCACAAAATTCACATAAGGCATCACACTGTACTTTAATTTCCAGTCCAAATATAAACCAAAATTAATCAAGAGCTCTGGTTTCAGCATCAGCTGCACAGTCCCTCTGCACCTTGTACTCTGCACTGCATTCTTTATGAGCCAACAGGAGTTTACACACAACAATGTGTGAAGGCTCATGAATATGCAGCAGGTTAAACAGATCAAGATAAATAAAGCCAACAGTTGCCCTATGCAGTTTTTGCTGTGAAATAAAGCATTCAATGATGATGATTAGAACTCAGGAGAGGATGAGATATGTTATATTTAACTGAGAATTAAATTCACATAGAATAGTAACATCATCCCTCTGGAAAAGAGCTTTACATTAGAATGCTATGGCCTTAAACAGCTAGAGAACTGGCTTGCTTGTTAGAAGTAAACTGATCAAAACAGCGATCACAAAACGGCAATAATCACACAACACCTACAGATAATGCTCCAACAAGGGCATTACAACATCATTAAACTGCAACTACTGGAGTAGTGGTTGCTACTGGCAACTGAATGTTCAAGTGAAACCAAACGCTGGTGGCAGAACAGTGAGCATCAAGACCTCACTTTCCCCCTTTTCTTTTTCTCCCCCCACTTCACAAATGACGTTATATTCAAAAAGTTGCTTCATGAGAATGTAACTCTAAAACTCGATGATAACACCGGAGCTGTGAGCCTTGAGGGATGTGGGATGGTGCACTGAAAAATCACCTGGTACCAAGGAGAAAGAAAGCACATTTCAGACTAAAAAGAAAAAAGGACTTCAATCCTGATCAGCGCGAGTCTAATAATGCCTACGCAGCATCTTACTCATGTCCCCTCTGGGCAACCATGTCAGCAATAATTCTGCTGTGTTTAAAATACTACAGTAATTTCAGATCACCATAAGAAATACGAAGAAAAGAAGAAATCACTGTTCTGTTAGATTCAGAGATCCTTTTGTCTAAAGTGGTGGTCATGCTGTCATGTGCCCAAATGTGCCACTGAGCACAGTGTGCGTGCAGGTTTTTGCTCGAGCCAAAAATAACAGCACTGAGCACTTTAAGATTGTTCTTTGGTTGTAGGTGTGTTGAACAGCGAAATGAGATGCTGGTAATGAAAACATGTAGCCAGCTTCACCAGTTCAGAGGATGATCACCCTGCTGTCAACAAGCATGTTGTGTAAGAGCAAGAAATGATCCAGATATCACCTGTTTGTTTCCCTTCACTCTACTGAGAATCAATATTGCAGCGATAATTAAGCTGTATTTTCTGAGGAATCTGTGCTCACTGCCTAAACAGAAGTCTTTGCTGGGGTGTTGACACTTAAGATAATTACAGCCACAGTTTAGTTTCCACTGAGCAAACTGAGGTCATGTCCACAGCATTATGTCTGCACTGGTAGGCTGCTCCCCCTATTTTTAGACTTCACGAACTGTATTAGACTCTATTAGACCAACAAAATAAAAAAGAAAATAAAAAACAAGCAAAAAATGTTTTTCATAATTATACTCCTGGCAGTGTGAAGGTCATGTAGTTTAATTTAGACCATTATTTATATTATATAGAGAGAAATCAAACTTGCAGAAAATTTGTTATCTTGTGTTAAATCGGAAGGTGGTGGTCTTTAAATGGTATGCATTTAAATTAAGACCAAGAGTCACCTCCTCTGCTGCTGAGGATAAGTTCATCCAAGTCACCAGCCTCAGGAATCGCAAGGTAACAGCAGCTCAGATTGGAGGACATTAGACCAGTGGAAATCTGTGTTTGGGTCTGATGAGTCCAAATTTGAGATTTGTGGTTCCACCTGCCGTGTCTTTGTGTGATGCAGAAAAGGTGAACGGATAGTCTGTACATGCATGGTTCCCACTGTGAAGCATGGAGGAGGAGGTGTGATGGTGTGGGGGTGCTTTGCTGATGACACTGTTGGGGATTTATTCAAAACTGAAGGCACATTGAACCAGCATGGCTACCACAGCATCCTGCAGCGGCATGACATCCCATCTGGTTTGCGTTTAGTTGGACCTTCATTTATTTTTCAACAGGACAATGACCCCAAACACACCTCCAGATTGTGGAAGGGCTGTTTGACCAAGAAGGAGAGTGATGGAGTGCTGCGTCAGATGACTTGGCCTCCACAGTCACCTGACCTAAACCCAGTCGAGATGGTTTGGGATGAGATGGACCACAGAGTGAAGGCAAAAGGACCAAGAAGTGCTCAGCATCTCTGGAACTCCTTCAAGACTGTTGGAAAACCATTTCAGATGACTGCCTCATGAAGCTCATCCGGAGAATGCCAAGAGAGTTCAAAGCAGTAATCAAAGCAAAGGTTGGACATTTTGAAGAATCTAAAATATAAAACAAGTTTTGACTTATTTCACACTTTTTTCTTTACCACCTAATTCCATATGTGTTCATTCATAGTTTTGATACCTTCATTGAGAATCTACAATGTAAATAGTCATGAAATAAAGAAAAAACATGAAATGAGAAGGTGTGTCCAAACTTTTGACTGGCAGTGTATATATAGATCTGTTATTGTTCTCCTTGATTACTAATAACTGGTATTGGATCGACTGTTAAAGTAAGTTAAAAAAATGCAAAAAGTATCAGTTTACCACCAATTTAAGCACTGAGTAAATCATGTTTTCTTTCTTTCTTTCTTTCTTTCTTTCTTTCTTTCTTTCTTTTTTCTTTCTTTGTTTTTTCAATTAATCAATTAATTTAAGTAATTTAATTAAAGTCACCACAATGACGCGTTTTGTTCAAAGACTACATATAAGTGATTCAATAATTTTTATTTTTATTCATTTATTTATTTATTTATTTATTTTAAAGTTCAGGAGGGGAACAGCAGATATTTTCTGTCATATGAAGCACCGCCTTGGTTTGATTTAACGCAGCAATGTTGCATCAGAATATCCGGGAGACGTCATCAGCCCTCACCCGCCCCGTGACAGCCCGAAGCATAGACACCTCACACCCGCTAAAGTTATCTCCGAAAGTGGGGTAGCTTTTTACCTGTCATGGCTGAACAGACTGTCGTGGAGAAAATGAGCGAATTGCAAGTGAACGAAGGCAAAAAGGTGAAACTTTAGACTCTTAACCGGCTACATTTAAGTCCTATTAGCTAGTTAGCAGCTAGCCTAGCTTGTAGTTTTGTTCCTGCTGTAATTTAGCCACCAGCAATGTGGCGCTAACGTTTCGGCTTCTGAGCCTTTAAAAGTACTTTACCTAGACTGTTGTCCTCCTGCTAATAAGCTGTAGTTTCGTTTTTGTTTTAATGTAACAATGTGTTAAATTGTGCCACGTAACATTTATGTCAGTCCATGCGGCTAATATGGTTTGCTAACCGTGTTAGCAGAGTGAGCCTTCCGCCAAACTCAATTCAAAATTCTGTTAATTTAATGTTTCTTTCTCTATTAGTCGGCTTACGCACGCCATACAAACTTTTAGGGTATTGTGTGAATCGCAGAGGTTCACATTTTAAATCGGCACACACCCATTGTACAAAGCAGATAATATTTCATTGAAAGGGTTAGGGTTAGGTTAAATACTGGTTTGACAGTGCACAAATTGTCCAAGTGTGCGTTTAATGTTGAGAAATCTTGGTGGATCACCTCTATGCTGGATTTTCCTCATCACCTTTTGTGGCAGGTTTTGACATGTTCTGATATTACTGTATGAATTTTAACTACCTGCAAGGAAGGCCACTGAGATAACAGATATTTGTATAATGTCATTATGTATTTTATTCAGGTACATTCACTTAATAAATAAATGACACTGTAGGGTCCTAATCCCAATATTTAATACTGTGAAGTAATTTTGTAACATCAGTCTTATTTCTCTTGTGGAAATCATTGTGTGTTGTTTGAAATGTCTTATGTTCACTGTGTGTTAGCTGTGCTATTGTTGACTAAAGCAATATATAGGTGTGTATATGTGCAGAGAAACGCTGTCCTTGAAGCTTCATGCTAAACATGTCTATGACCCAGTTAATTTTGATTAATGTTTGGCAACATCATGGGGTCGTTTTTGGACAGGGTGGAGCTGAAAGTGGTAAAGATGGCGGAAAGAAGAAGGCTAAAAATGCTGCTGGGGACTCTGGAGGCAGGGCAGAGGTGAGTGACTAAATTTAAGTGCCAGAAAGTATGCAGGTGCTATTATTAGACGGCATAACAATATCTTGAGTTTCAAGAACTTGAATTGTGGTGTATATTTGTGTAGCTCTCTGTTGTTGTTTGCTCATATATATGAATGTGGCCACTCACTGGCTTCATGGTTATTAAGGTTTTACATCAGATACAAACATAGTAAGAATATTCAATCTGGAAACACACTGCACAGGTTTCCAAATGCAAAGAATAAATGTCACATTGGGATAATTACAGCGGTAATGAAGTTGTGTTTCAGGACAGAAAATATGTCAGAAATCCAAAACACATACTGTTAATTTGAGGTATTGGCTTCAGTTTCTCAGTGCAGTACAGGCCAAGTACCGTGTTGGTGCATATTCATGCTCTCACTATTTTGTCCTGTTGTGTGTAACATAAATATATGACGTAGACAATGAGGTAAGCTGAGGAGTAAGTAGTGAGACAAACAAAATTTTAAGTATTTCGTATCAACCACTTGTAATGCTTGGATGATTAGTTGGATGTGCAATTGAGCAGGACTGTGATCAGTTAACTTTATTTACAAGGATGTAAATAGGCTGTGTAGATAAATCACACTGAAAGTTGGACAAAGTGACAGTATTTTTATTTTTTTTTTTACCTTCCTCCTGTTTAATTATAACTTTTTTGTCTCTGTCTAGCTGTCGCCGGCTCCTCAGTACATTGATGAGCGTCTGACTTTGTACACAAAGTTGAAGGCTGAGCATGAATCTCTGATGGCAGAGAGGGCTGCAAAGGATAGCAAACCTATCAAGGTGACCCTGCCCGATGGAAAGGTGGTGGAGGCTGAGTCCTGGAAGACCACACCATACCAGGTGGCCTGTGGAATCAGGTCAGTGTAAAGATAGCCTTGCTGTAATTGTTACCTGAAGTAGAGTTATGCCTTGCTTTCATGTAGCACAAAAAAAGAAGGAAAACGTCAAGGGTGCTTCAGGAATTTAATTTCCAAAGATTAGCTGTCAAGTTTATCTGTGCAGCCTGTAATCATTTTTACAGTTTCAAAAGGCTTCACAACACCCACATTACGAAAACAGTAATTAGGAGTGACATGTCGCAACCTTCAACTGTCCACTGAAGGCAAGGAAATACTTGAAATAAAAGCTTGGTAATCTTTAAAAAGTAGAGGAAACTTTGCCTTGGTATTGCCTAAGAATATTATCTTTATCAGCGTGATCCTGTGTAGAATAGCTGCCAAGAGTGTGCTTTGAGATTAAATGTTGGTAACCACAGGGCACATGAACAGACTGCAGAGTGTGCACAGTGGAAAGCTTTTGGGAAATGTCACAAGCTCCATAACCATCATTAGATGCCAGCATCGCTCGTATGACTTAAAAGCTCCAGCCCCATCTGTAATTTCTTTATGATGCAAAAGAATACTGGTGTATACAACTTGGGGTTTTGACCTTTTGTGACAGATAAGCCTGTTTTTGGATTCAAAATTCTTCAGACCAGGGAGTTATGTATTGTAATTTCAGAGGCATGCATTTCAGGGATAAGCACTGTGGTGTACGCAACATCCTTTTATGCCCTCTTAGTAAACAATGTAGACCTCAGTCAAACCAACACACACCCTGTGAAACCAGCCTAACAACATCCACTGCCAGACCGGTCATTTTAAAGTCACAGTGTCAAGTGTATAATATGAAATATGTAGACAGAGCAATAAATAACTCACATTCCTCTCAATGAATTCTGAAAAAATGTCATTTGATACCCAATGAAAATTATGCATAGTGAAACTGAAGCTTTCGGTTTCACCTTCTATTGTCATGCATTCATGCACACATCCAGACATGGCTCCAGCATGCGACCGTTTTGGTTGTACATGCAACTAAAAATCGGTCAAGTGCAACTAAACGTTTTCACTGGTCGCTCTGGTGCACCTGACATTTAGCAGGTCATTGTGTGTCTCTGGGCAGCTGACCCAGGTGAAAAAAATTACTTGTTTTCATCTTTGGTTAATCTCATATTAGAATGTTTTGTATCACTCTTTTCAATGTTTTTTTCCTTTATGCATCTGAGTTTTGTGTGCTGCACAGAGCCTTCTCTGTTGCTTAGTAGCATGTACAGATGCATATGAGGGCTTTCAGGGAACATCTATAAATTGTAGCATCTGCTAATAGCCTGGATGTGAGGCAATAAAAGGACAAATGTAAATTGTAGTTTCAGAAAACTACCTGGGTTACACTCTCCCCCTCAAACTGCATGAATCTCTATATGCACATGGGTCATGCTGTGCCATTTACCACCACAAGTAAATCATCAACAGTTGGAAAACACTGAGATATGATAAAAACTGCCGATCTTATGCGTTGCATTTAAAGCAAAGAGTGAGGCAAAGGCATGGTTGGGAACAGCGGTTTTGTTGCTGGATCATTGATGTTCCGAACTGTTAAAAAAAAGCACAGTGTCTCCAAGAAACTCATCCAGTGCCATGACAGGTGTGTGCCCAGCAAAGCAGACCATTTCCTGCAGAGTAACACTGCGAATTTATAGCCGAAGTGCACAATTCAAATCCAATATGCCGTTTGTCAAATTCAGTAAATATCTCCTCGCAGTCTGCTACATCTCATATCTGAGTTTGCATGGAGAAAAAAATTTGGTGTACGTACACGGCCCTGGCTCTTTAAATTTGAAACAGAAAAGTGTCAGACTAGAAGGAAGATGGAGGGTGGCAGTTGGAATGAGTGGGATGGTAAATCTATTATGTGCTAACTAGTTAAATATGCTAACTACCTAAATAAGCAATTTTTATCCAGAACCACCTACCTCATCTTCAAGTCCCAGATCTTCCTTATAAAAAAAAAGACTGGGCTAAATATACGAAACATTTATAGCTGCACCTTTATTCTTGTTTCCAATGATTTACATAATGTGTTATGGAATTGCCTATGCATATGGGAATTCGCAAAAATGTAACAGTTATTTCTCATTGCCAAAAGGGCACAGTGAAAATTTTTTGGTGTACCTTTATAATCTTGTACCTAAATGAAAAACCTAAGCACGCTAGTGCAAACAATGTGGAAAGTTGGTCAGGAGCCCTCTAGGCTGTATGTACTGTAGCAAATAACAATTAGATCATTAATATTGGAAGAATAATTTAGTTTTAAGGAGTCAAAAGAAAACATAACAAAATATTACATTTCACCACTTTTGACCCAGCTATGCAGTTGAAAGTTGACTTTACCAGTTCAATTATAAAATATAATTGATGTTCTTGTCCTCTGGTTGGCTGTGGAGGTGGAGCTGGTCATCCACAAATTACAGGCTTGGTTGGAGTTATTCCCTGGGCAGAGTTGTTCAGAGCCAATCTAAAATGATCAATTCTAATATAATGATATTCTAATAAACGCATCAAGGGCAAAATATAACCAATTGTACATACACTGCATGATAAAGTTTCATTAGGTTTTGTTTCTAATATCCAGCCTGAATTCATCCCTCTGCTGAGATAATCCAGATATTTTTGGATCACACATATTCCAGTCCTACTAAAAAGTATTGAACAATGCATACTTAAGGTTTGATTCAGATAAAAAAAAAATTCTGTTATGTAATCCATTTTCAGAATCCTTTTTTTTTTTTTAACCGCCCATTTTCAAAATGATGTCTGAGTGTGAGGGAAAAGGCAATAAGTAATTGGATAAATGTGCTATACAAGTGAAGCCATTTGTTACTGTATTATATGTACATTTGCATCATTTTGATGTGGAATATTTAATGTTTTATGGTACAGCCAAGGCCTCGCCGACAACACTGTGATCGCCAAAGTAAACAACAGCGTGTGGGACCTAGACAGACCTTTGGAAGATGACTGCAGCCTTCAGTTGCTCAAATTTGATGATGAGGAAGCTCAAGCTGTAAGTAACTACAATCACCTCATAGTTTTACTTAGAAAGTCTATTGAAAACATTTCTGACAGACATGTATGCAGTAGATTATTTTAAATGTATAATGTTGGTACGTATTAAAAGTCTGGGTACAGATTTCAAACCTTAGTTTTATATGGAAATTTTATATTATTTTATATTATATTAATCTTTTGACAAATTAGCAGATTATATCTATGGTTACAGCTGGCTTTGCAATATTACTTGTTTTTTCTTCTTAATGAACTCAGATTTCAATGCTTTTGTAAGTTTATTTAGGACTGTTGCTTGTTCTGTTTCAAGCCATGTTGATAGGCATTATGGGGCAGGCTAACCTGAGTGTGCAAGGTTAAAATGATCAATAGGGTGTTTACAATCAATATTAAACCTCTAAGTTTTGTGGTTTACTAAGTGTCCAAGCCACAAAGACATTAGGATAAGTGAGAATATGAATTGCTAATATAATCATGTAGTGTTATAAGAGTAGCACCAACTAGCATCTCCTTTCAGCTTCATTGTTTTTACGCAGTGCCTTAGATATTACATAAAGGAGAGACACTTGTCTGTTAACAATAAGTACTTACAGTAAGAGAACCCAAAGTCTCAGTCGAGCTGTCTTTTATGTTCCCTTTTGTCCATAGATCATGTTGCATAGTTTAATATATTTTTTGTATTGTCAGCATTCAGAAGAAGTGATGCGCATTGTTTAAGTGGTTTCAGTGTTCTCAAAGGCTTAAACAAAGTCCTCTGATAATAGTTGTAATAACACAAAGAGTTTTACTGCTGCTTTTTTGCTGATTGGACAATACTTTTCATGTATGTTCTTTAGGTTTACTGGCACTCCAGTGCCCATATCCTGGGCGAGGCCATGGAGAAGGTGTATGGAGGCTGCCTCTGCTATGGACCCCCCATCGAGAATGGCTTCTACTATGATATGTTCCTGGAGAACAATGAGTGAGTTACACAGACTTTGGGTTTAGATTTGTCTTTGTAATTAGTGGTGTTAGTCCGCATTCAGTGTTGTTATTATTAGTGTGTACTTCAGGGCTTAGCAGCTGTCATTCTGGTTCACTGTGTGACACCTGTAGCAAACACAAAGTAGGGAAGCTGTAATGGCGCTAATGCTGTCAAGCTGGATTTCTTGGGTGTGGATTTGAAACGACATCTTTTACATCTGCCCACAAAATTGGAATCCTCAAAGTCAGTCTATTTAAATCAGAGAACTAGAGATTACTTCAGTGAAGCTTTGGAAGTGTATGGAGACACCCTCTGAAATTGTAACACTTTCTCCCCCGTAAACAACTTTTTCACTTGACCTTTCCCAGTAACAGACGCGTTTCTCCCTGCTATAGGCTGCAGGAGAGCTTGAGGAGTGCTGTCTAATTAATTCTACAACCTCCTTAATGAAGTCATTTTATGCTAATGGCATTCTTGGAGACTGTTTTTACAAGGATATTTTGACATTGCCTAAGCCCTAAAGCCAAGGACTTTAAAGTATTTGCCCATCCTTGCCAGAGGTTATCAGTTTGTGGAAGTCAAAGAATTACGCTGGTGGACAAAAAGTCTGTTCAAATGGTTGAATGTCTGGTCACATCCATGATGACCTTTGGAAAGTGTTGCGGGCTAAATTTAGCAGTGTAGACCATTTGCATATTAATGTAGACTTTCATATGGGAAAATTGTTGTTGGATGTAGTGTTTCTGTTGTGTTTACCTCTTGATGTTTTGCACAGGGGTGTATCGAGCAACGACTTCCCCTGTCTGGAGAACTTGTGCAAGAAAATCATCAAAGAGAAGCAGCCATTTGAGAGGCTGGAGATAAAGAAGGAAACACTGTTGGAAATGTTCAAGGTATCTTAAAATACTAACACACAGGCATCTAGAAAAAAAACATGTAAATACTTACAAACTACCTTGTCCTTTGCAGTACAACAAGTTTAAGTGCCGCATTCTGAATGAGAAAGTCACCACTCCAACTACCACAGTTTATAGGTGAGTTCAAGTAAATTTTTCAGTCTTTAAATATTATTCTCATGTGCTTTTTGTCAGTAAATTCCATGAAAAGACCAAAACAAACAATGAAATGAATACATTAAAATGTATCATCTGTGTATCCATAGCCAGATATACCTAATTGCTCTGTGCCATTGACTACTATTGTCTAAAAACTACTAAAAAGACATTAAAGATGCACTGCTCACATGTTTCTTCAGCTGCAAGCTTAATTATAACACAGTACTGTAATGAAATACATCAATGTGGGTGGACTTTCACTCAGAATTCGGGGTGAAGATACATTTTATTGATCTATACTGTTATACTCGGTGACTCTTCTTTCCTTATGATGAGCATAGACTGACACTGTTTACTTTCAGTTAATGCCACATAAACTATACTGCAGCTAGAAATCCACACACCAAACTGAAAATAGTCCCCAGTATGCACTTTACTTAATCCTGCTTGACATTAGCATTTGTTTGAAACTCCAGAGCTAAGTTGTTTTAGGATTTCTGCCCTTTTTTTTAAAAGATTTAAAATGTATATTTGTCAGCTTTTAAAGCTTAAAGTCTTTGTATTTGAGTGTCACAAACAGGCAAGAGAAGTCAGAAAGCACAATGAGATATACTTTTCTTTTATGACGGTCCTTTTTTGGTCTTTTTGTAGGATTTATTGTTAAAACCAGATATATGCAGTTCTGCTTTTTGTACCCCTATCACAAGTGGTTATCTTATTTGGCATTTTTGCATTGATTCAACAATCTGGCTTTCAGATGTGGTCCTTTGATTGACTTGTGCCGGGGCCCCCATGTGAGACACACTGGAAAAATCAAGGCACTTAAGATTCACAAGGTTAGTGTCAGGTGTGCACTATATAAAGGAACCTGTTTTTCTTCTTTTTCTTTCTGGAATTATTATTGATTCAACCATAATGTATTTTAAGTACTGTAGTCTGTGTTCTGAATGTCTTCCAGTAAGCACATTTGTCCCCATTTCTAGAGCAGAGTTACCTTATGTTTTATTCTCAAGGGATTTGATGGACTCAAATGAATGATGAAAGCTAACTTGCACCCTTTTTCGGTGTGCCAGAATTCTTCTACATACTGGGAGGGAAAGGCAGACATGGAAACCCTCCAGAGGATCTATGGAATCTCCTTTCCTGACCCCAAAATGCTCAAAGAGTGGGAGAAGTTTCAGGAGGAGGCCAAGAACAGAGATCACCGCAAACTGGGCCGGGTAGGAACTGAAGTGTAAATAAGTTGTCAGTTAGAAAAGGAGTTTGAAGAAAGTCTCCAACAGCTTTTATTGTTAGAAAGACGGGTTATTTATAGGATGTTGGTACTTGCTGAGTTGGAGTCAAAACAAATATGAAATATAGGTAGAATACTTCTAAAATGTAAGCACCAGGATTGGGTTTGATTACTGATGTTAGCAAGCTATATAAGATGCTCAAAACTGTGTCAAAATAATACACCTGGTTAATTTGTAGCAGCATTGTTACATTTCCTGGTAAAGAATCATTCTCCTGCAACAAGACAAACTTTTTCGTGCTATTTAAATGTAAAAGACAAACACTTTAGAAAGTATCACTTGGTGAATTGTGTGCAACATTGTTCAGTGACACATATTGTTCATTTACAAATCTATAGGATGATTAAAAAATGTACCAGTGACCCATTTGCAACTGTGAATGATCACAGTTGCATCAGGTAGGATTGAGATGCATGTATCAATAATAGTTTTGTGTTCATTGTTTGGCAGGGAATAGATGGTTCAGGGTGTGTGCCATTCATTCGATGTAATAACAGGTGTGGAAAAGCAAGCTGTGCAGGAAAATAAGAAGTTAAATTAAATGTGTGATGAAGTGTTTCATTATTTTAGATTGAAACCGGTTTGACCGGAGTGGTGGCTCTTTTTGATTTTCCTTCACACTTACAAACCTTTTTTTTCCCCTTTCTTTCTTTTTTATTCAGGAGCAGGACCTGTTCTTCTTCCATGACCTGAGTCCAGGGAGCTGCTTCTTCTTGCCTAAGGGGGCCTTCATCTACAACACCTTAATTGAGTTCATCAGAGTAAGTCAGAGCTGTCAGGCCCACTGGATAATTGCTGTGATCTCACTCTAAGTTTTGAGATGCAGGAAAAGACTGAGGTTATGAGGCTGAAAGTTTAAATTTGCAGTAGACATAAAGAGACGAAAATGAGCGGAGCTTTACATTTAGTCTGCCTTTGTGATGATAATGGCTTTATAAATATATAAAGAGAAAAAGTATTGCCTTCATTTTAAATTACGTTCAGTGTCATATCCTTTTATGCGGATGAGTAGGACTGGTGTATATCTTGATGATACAGCTTTAAGTCATAGGGCTAATGAATAAAAAGCATCCGAAATCAGGAGCTGTGCCTTTTAAAGTTATGGCTTCATAGCTTTAGCAAATGTGCATGACATGTGCGTACACATACCAAAGATTGTTTTTTCAATACAAAATTTCTCGTTTTTGTCCAGGTAATAGAAAAACATTACTTGGTGTGAGGGTTACCTTTAAACACAAACTTATTTATGAATCTCAAAAGAGCTCATTATTGCGAGACACTTATTTGGAATTAATTTAAACATGTAAAACAGATGTGATTAACGGCAATAAAAAGAAATGCCATGGCACCTGTTCTGTTTTAAAGCACCAGAAAATCAGTCTCTCTTAAAACATTCACTGTCTTGGTTTTCAGTCAGCGCAGTCATAATGGGAAATACATTGGAAGCACTTTCACTTTTATGTGGCAAAATAGATTTTGAACTTAGCAGATTTAGAGTAATGAGATTTGTTTTTAAAAGCAGCCCTGTCTGTACAAGCAACAAAACACCTCAAACATCCAAGTATTTGTAGCATATATATGACTGTCGGGATTTAAAATAAATTACACAAAGCTTTATTTCATTATCTCTTTCAGCATTCTGTTTTGAATTGTAAAAGGGATGTCAAACAAAACAGACTGGCCGTAGGTGCATTAAAGCACTATAAAAATAACTTCTTTTTAATGTCAGTTTTCCCTGAAACCCTTTATAATGTGTAAACAAACGAGGATGTGACTATACAGCGGTATAAGCATTCTTAGAGGTAGTTTCCTTTTTAAAGTCTCAGCCTTTGCTTGCAGAGTTGTTTACTGTTTTATGTATGCATACACTGCTTATCAGCGAGTCCCCAGGTGTTGACAGAAACCATTTTAAGCAGCTGTTGTCAATTGTATTGTGTAAACTGAATTATGAAGCGCAATTTCTTGAAAGTAAAATCTTTTTTTTGTGAGAAAATCTTGTTACGTCTTTGACAGAGTGAGTACAGGAAGAGAGGTTTCCAGGAGGTGGTGACACCCAACATCTACAACAGCAAACTCTGGCAGACCTCTGGGCATTGGCAGCATTACAGCGAGAACATGTTCTCTTTTGAGGCTGAGAAGGAGACCTTTGCCCTCAAACCAATGAACTGCCCTGGACATTGGTGAGACCTCTTCTTTTCCTCACATTCAGAGTTGTTTTGAAGCATTGTTTTAATTTAAGCAGAGCAAAAATAGAAAAGAATGAACATTAAGTGCAAAGAAAAACACACCCACTTCTGTTACGCTCTGTGTATCACGTTTTGCAGTAGTGTGAAATGGATATTTTTGTTGGTTTCTGTAAGTAATCAAAGAAACAACTGCTTGTTGGCTGAAGGGCTGCTTGCTTTTTACCAGAATTAAATGTGTTTTTTTTTAACATTAAATGAACTTGGAGTACTGTCAAAACAACCTTGGTACAATATTTAATCTAAAAAAAAATCTACTGTGTTGTGAGACAGAGACCGCCATTATGAAATGTTTTACCACATTTGAATAGTTTTATATGAGCTTACAATGGAATTCTTATCAGTTGTTGACTCAGTCTTTGTGAAATGGTTTCACTGCTACAGTAGTTTGTCAACCAGTTTAGCTCAACTTGTAATGAACTGATGTCCTTGTCATGTTTTCAGTTGTTGCATGACCCAGTTCAATTTACTGCTGAATGCTGCATTGCAGTGTAAAAAGAAAGACTGCAGCTCTTTGTATTGAAATCTTTTATCCCTTTTACTCTTCAAATCTTTCTGTTATCCACATAGACGGCACCTCTCTAGGTCACACTGAAATCGAAAATGAGCTTGCTCAGACATTCTGCCAAAGAGTTGAATATCAGTTGAAACAAATATTGAATTCAGGCGGTCATGGTAGTACTAAAACAAAAGTTGGCAGTTGTATTTGTGTGTAACTTTAACACTGTGCTTGTTCGTCTGTTTGGCACCAGTCTGATGTTTGATCACCGGCCTCGCTCCTGGAGAGAGTTGCCCATTCGCATGGCCGACTTTGGCGTACTGCACAGGAACGAGCTGTCAGGAGCCTTGACTGGTCTCACCCGTGTCCGCCGCTTCCAGCAGGATGATGCTCATATCTTCTGCTCCATGGACCAGGTGAGGCCTGCACTGAGCCCCACTCACAAAACACACATTTTTTTGACTTGAACAAGTCTGATGAAAAAAGCTGCCTGTTGGGACCAGAAAATTCACTTTAAGCATCAATATCTGTTTACAATCTTGGGATGTACCACTGCATGAGTAGGCAAAGGTGTCGTATAAAGCCTTTTGTGCCTAAAGAATTGCCTCGAGTGACGTTGCTTGGAGGTGTGTCTGTTGTGACGGATGAATCAAACTTAAAATAGCAAAATCTGGGGGTGTGACGTGACAGACATGGATCTCCCAACTTAATCCACTGAACTCTGAGCAGTTGTGTTGCATTGTGTGAAATGTATTCACCAGTTTTGACAGGGAAAAAGAATGTTGAATAAAACAACACAATACCCCTGATTCTGCTGTAGCAACTTTATATTCCCTTTTTAATCACTGTCTATGTTTAACAGTAGCCATAGACATGCAGTGCAAAATTTTCACAGTATCCTTTCGAGCAGACATTTGGCATTTAATATTAAACATTTTTTCATAAAAGTGTTGACTGTTTTTTGATCAATACAACTGCAACACCTACTTGTTCAAGAAAAAAAAACACTTAAAAGCCATTTAAACTATGTTAAGACAAAATTAGCAATAAGCAAATGGTGGTAAACACATTACGTTTTGTAGTGAATCATTGATACCGGTTTGGAGGAAGCCAAAGTTTGAAGGCTCTCGGTGCATCAGTGCCTTGCTGACAAACCTGATTGAATAAATTCAGGTAATGTTGTCAGTGAACAGTCTGTCACATTCTCGGGTGAGTTGAGAAAACTCCACAGGCTCCTAGAGCTTGATGTCGCAATTTAGAAGTTAAGTCTTTTGACTGGAGAACAGCACTGCCAATATCGATGCACACAAACAGGATTTTGGAAGGCCGCAAGTAGTTTGTTCAAAATGTAGTGATGCAGCAGCCAGGATCCCACTGATTCTGTTTTCTCTTTGCTAGTAATGGCAGTGGATTGGATGGTTAATTATTTGATAGTACATAAATTATTTCACTTTTATTTTTTTTCCCCCCTCATTGCAGCAGCTGGAAAACACAGCTTGTACTCCTAGTATCTTTCATTATCTGCAAAATCCAAGCAAACGTAGAGCAGACTGCAGAGAATATGGTCTTATCTTGTAGTCACCATTGAATTTACAATCTGTGATTAGAGAGTGAAAGCGCAATCCATTTCTTGTCAGTTCCTCTCATAGTGTTTTATGTCCTTAACATTTAAACTGCTTGCTCAAAGCTTATCATTTGTCACGTGATGGAAGTCAACATGTGACAAATTATGTTATGATCCAGTGTTTCTGGCGGCTGTCTTAATTTTTTTGCAAATAACTGAGCAGTTTATCATCAAATAAAGTTTTGTTTCATCTTAGGATTTTTTTGTATAATTTCTTTCTTCAGTAATTCTGGTCAAAAACAATGATTAAAAACAGTTACTACGTCTGAAGTTAAACTTGTAGCCATGTCCAGATGGACGATACAAATTCTGTCACATTTTATTATTCCCCCAGATTGAGAAGGAGATCAAGGGCTGCTTGGACTTCCTGAGGGCTGTCTATGACGTATTTGGCTTCAGTTTCAAACTCAACCTTTCCACAAGACCAGAGAAGTTCCTGGGAGACCCGGCGATCTGGGACCAAGCCGAGAAGGTAATCAGAAGGCCTTTTGGTTTCTCTCATATATTAGAAAACATGAACGCCACTCACACAAGGTCTCACTGGAGAGTTAAGATGCTGATGTATGATATTATCAAGACCGAAAATTCCAGAAACACTTCACAGACAATGGATTGAAGACTGAGATTTGTAGACCCAGAGAACATTTATATTTTAATGAGTTTTTTTTTTCAGTAGATCTGCCATCAGTTCTGAGGAAGAAAATGCTTGTTCTTCTCCAGAGAATCAATCCACACATTGGTGCTGTCTGCCTTTGCTGTCAAATCAAGTTTGCTCTCTAAAGACCAGCTCCACATTTTACATCAGTAGTTCAGCTCTAATTTGCTCAGCTTGTGTTTAAAACAAACAAACAAATAATAACAAGAGTGAGTGACTTGGACTGAGTTATAATGAGTCTTTATTGCTTGGTGCTTTGAGCATTAGATGTACCTCAGAAGGAATCTCTGCTGGGACGACTTGAAACCTGATAGTCGAATCTGTTGAATCATTCTTTAATGACAGTTGATAAAGGTGCCACATGTATGGTGGGTTTAAATTGTCAGTAGCTCTAGTGTATGAAGGATACACAAATTGTTTATTAGGCTGGTATGCCTCTACTGGCAGGCTGTGGATGGATGAAAAGGTGTTTGCTGACAGACACAAAGCATGTGTTGAATTTTACAGTAGGGTGAGGTTGTCTTTAGCATGACATCTATTTTCCTCTTGAGCTGATTGTAGAGGTATGTTATTTCGCCAGTTAGATATTATATCTGCAGCACACATTGCCACACTCGATTTATGCCACGAAGATGTCTGATTGTTTTGTTTTCCCCTGTTGTGCGTGTGTTGTTTTTATGCTGTTGGAAACTCTCTACTGACAGAATAAGCTGATGCTTTTTGTGTCTGGCTGTCCCCACTTCATTGATTTTTATCATATTGATTGCCTTGTCTTTCAGTGGTGTGTAGTGTTTGTCATCTTAATCTACTGCTGGGTACGTGGTGTCAAAATGTTCTGGAGCTTCCAAATGCATCCTCTGTTTTGCTAAAAGAAAATGCTCAATTGTGCTCACTGGGGATGTCTCACTAGAAAGCGTTCATTTTGGTGATTTTTGGTTTAAGGCACTGACAAATAACCAGGGACTGTAATTACATTCTCACTTGAATAAATGACAAATTATTAAGTGCAGCCAGGGTAAGGAGAAAAGGGTATTTACTCTGCATTACTGGCTCTTTTTGCCCTTCTATTTTTCAATTAATAGGTATTTATAAACCTTAAAGAGCTCCTTTTAATGTCTGCTCCTGTTTTACAGTCAGTGGTGTCATTGTTCTGTCCTCGGCGCTTCAGTTTCATTTTCAAGCATATCTGTTGCCTGCTAGAAGAACATTACTGGGGGTGGATGTTATTTTTAAAATGTTATTTCATTATCAGTCAATTGAGTGGTCACAGTACCTCTTTAAATATTCAACACTTTGTACTCTGTTGATGCACAGAACAGTAAAAAATAGAATTCAAATACTAAGAGTAAAAGGATGACGTGCTGTGTCTTAGAATTATAGAATTACAATAGCTTATAAGTTGTACAACTGTCTTTTCAGACCTATTGAGGCACTTTTCTCTGAGGAAAACATTCTTTAAATTCAGCACTGACTCTTTATGATTAATGTTTGCACGCACAAAAGTGGAAAATTACATTCACAAAAAGTGAACTGTAAACTCGGCATAGTGACTGGAACAGAACTTGCTACATGTTTCCCTCACCTCATTAATTCCCACAAGCAACCATAAAATATTATTGAGACGTTAACATTTCTCAGTTCAGTGATTAGTTCCAGATGAAGCAAATGTCAGCTCTAAATATACAGCTTTGCTTAACACCACTGTTTACCGACATGTTGGTCAGCCGCTGATATTGTAACAAAGCAGTAATTGTTTGTTTTTACAGCAACTGGAGAACAGCTTGAATGACTTTGGAGAGAAATGGGTTCTCAACCCGGGTGACGGCGCTTTCTATGGACCCAAGGTGAGCTGTGCGCTGCAGTAATGATGTTGTTAAACTGTGAAATGGCAGGCGGGCTGCTGCTGATCACGTGTCCTTTGTCTGCAGATCGACATTCAGATAAAGGATGCCATTGGTCGATACCATCAGTGTGCCACAATACAGCTTGATTTCCAGCTGCCAATTCGCTTCAATCTCACCTTTGTCAGGTAACTATCGTTTTGATTTTTATTCATGTTGATGTACAATGACAAATTAGAAGATTGGTTTTGTTTCTACAAATGCTCAGAATTAAACATATTCAAAATTGGCAAAATCAGCGTTAATATGGGATAAAATAAAATGCCAATGTCAAAGTATCAAACAGATGATATGAAGCTATAATGCCCATTTAACAAATAGGGCTGAACAGATAATTCGTGATTTAAATAGTCTTTGTGCCCTTTACATAAATTAAGACAAAACACAAACGCAAGGTAAAGAATAATGCTTTCTTTATTCAAAGCAATTCCCAGTAAAACATTTCCCATTAACTAAGGCTCTATGTGCAAGACCAACAAAAGAAAAGCACCACTAGGGTATTGTTTCTTTGCAAATGGTAAATGTTATGAAGAAAAGCACTGAGCAGCAGTAGTAACTGTTTTAACTGTTAAATTTTTAAACATTTAAAAGAAAATAGCATTATGATTATAACTGTAAACTCCAAGTTTTGACATTTTTATTTATTTTGCTGCCCTTTAAATGATTTTCTTATAGCCACGATGGTGACGATAAGAAGAGACCTGTGATCATCCACAGAGCCATCCTGGGATCAGTAGAGAGGATGATCGCTATTCTGACTGAAAACTACGGAGGCAAATGGTTTGTAAATGAGCCACTTTAAAAGGTTGATTAGTCGAGTAGGACGTGACTCTAGACTTTGACATTTTAGTTCTGCTGCAGTTGTTTCAGAGTGTTGATAATGATTTGCACATTTACGGGCTAGAAATAGAAGCGTCTCAGCTCTGTGTGGGTGTAAATATTTGCACAGGTTTCTAGCAGATTGTGTGCAGCCTGCTTTTCCACTAATCAGCTAAATGCAAATTTGTCCTGTTCTGTTCAGGCCGCTGTGGCTCTCTCCTCGACAAGTGATGGTTGTGCCCGTGGGACCAACCTGTGAGGAGTACGCTGAGAAAGTAAGCGGCACTGACCTCAGCCATTTAAGTACATATTCACATCACAGGGCTGGTACAACGAGTACCATAAAGCTGTCAAGCGCTTAATTTCAACACTTGCTGACTTTGAAGCAATTTTACTTGAGCAGTTTGTATTTTTATCACTGATGTACATTGTCACAGACTGCAGTCCTGTGCTGTTTTACTATCACAGTATTTTTAACTTTAATCTCACTGTGCTGTTGTATGAAAAAATCCAGCTAATTTTGTCATCCTGGCTTTAATTTATGGATCTTAATTTACATTGCTGTAAAAGACTGCCACTGCTTCGATTTCATGTTGAAAGGATAGTTTGGTTTCTCTGAAGCACTGTTGTATGGAGTACTTAGGGCTGCACAATCAATCAGAATGGGGATTTTGACATTTAAAATACATGCTCTGCTCATTTAAAACTGCTTAGAAAACTGAAAAGCCCATATGGACAAAATCACTTAGTTTCAGCTTTGGCAAGTCATTAAAACATCGTATATCACTCCTTTCAAAGTAATTTTTGGTCAAACACCTGTCTGAATAGTTTGTGCTACAGTGACTGAGCAGAGAGACTTCTCTGGTCACAGCTGCATGGTAAACATTTAGGAAATATTGCTTAATTGTAGTGTACATCAATAAGCAGATGTTCAGCAAGTGAGCTGCTTTGGGTAGCATTTTATTTACATTTTGCCTGTAGGTGAGGTGCTGGAGAAGAACCCTTTTTTAAATCATGTTTAATGCAAAGACTCCCACATTAGCAGGAATGTAGTGAAATATAAAAGTGAAAGCAGCAGACTGTTTAAATGTAAAAGTGCAAAAATATATATTTTGTCCCTAATATCAATGAGTTTTTATGATAAATAATGCTAATTGTACTTCTGGCCATAATTGTGCAGCCCTAGGGAACTTATCCTCTGTTGGTATATTAACTACAGTAGATCATGGTCAGCATGCACCCAGTGTGGAGAAGCAGACATGGAAGCTAAGCAACGTATGTCGACAAACAGAGTCAGCAGCAAAACATATTTAGAAACCTAAAATACATACACTTAAACTGATTGATTTGTTTTTCCAGCTGGGTCTAGTTTAGGTGATTAAAATATGTTATGCTGCTAAACCCCATCCACAGTAGGCGGCCGGCCCTCCTGTCTGCAATAAACTGGGAAAATCTTGAGCGTGAGCTACTGTAGGTAACGCACTGGTGGTGAATATGTACCTCACACAACCCCTCTTTAATGCATCTAAAAGGAAAACTAGAAATTAGTACAACTTCTTTTTGCTATTTTTGAATCAGGCCTTTGGTTCTATGAGCTACAGTCACCCAAACAGCTGCTTAGACCTCTGAATATGTCCACATGTAAATTCTCAGGCATTCCAGGTCATGGTAATCCCAAGTGCTTCTGTAGAAGGCAGCTGGACTTCTTTTTGGTTCTTGAGAGAGTTAAATCTGTCATCCAAGAGGCTTCTCAGTTCTAACCAACTGGTGTAGAGTTCCTGGTACCATTATCATTCCCAGCTCACATTACTTAAGGCTTGCAAATGACACCTGATTTGAGGACTGCGTTTTTGGTGGATGATAGTTGGTGCCAATTCCTCCATTTAGAAATGGCTGTTCCAATTTTTGCTTTTGTCCTATCACGAGGAGCTGGCTTTCCTGTGTTGTGCCATGCACTTGTGGAGAGGTTCTTTAGTCTCTGCCACATAAAGGTCTGTGCCCTCTGAAGGACAGGAGACAGTCTTGAGGACAGCAATGTTTAATGTGTCATTTTGGACAGAGAAGTTAAGGAAGCCATCCCTGTTATACTGGAACCGCCATCTCTGCCCACAGGCGATAGCACCAACTATCAACCATATAATTCAGTCACATCTTGAGCCATGTAACCTGGGATTCATAGCGACCAGGAACTCTCCACCATTCAGTCTGAATTGAGGAAACCTCTTGGTTGAACAGTGAAACATCTTCAACAACCAAAAACAAGTCCAGCTGCTCTCTACTGAAGCACTTCTCAGAATATATAAAAATTCAAACAGTTGCCACAATGGACCTGCTTTTTAGTGAGTACAATGTTACCACAACCGATTCAAAAATACACTCAACAGATTTGGGTTTTCCTTTTAAAATTTGTTTGTTTTGCTAATTTTTGTGTTAAACACATTCTTTTATGAATTGGCTTTTTTTGCAAATGACAAACTCTGCAGACTTACAGTTCTGATATTCTTGTGACTGGAAAAGATTTCAGGCCCACAGTTAGTTCCACAAACTGTGATGGTAACGGGTGCAGAAATATAATCCTTACTCCATCCAAGCTGAAAACTTGTCCAAATTGTGAATGTGATTCCAATTTGCAAAACCAAATGTGTAGAAGCAGATTAATTAATTTCCAAAACATGCTGGCATGGACTTAACTGTTGGCCTCCTCTCTGGTTAATGTGGCAGGTCAAGCAGGAATTCCACAACAGCGGCTTCATGACTGACGTGGATCTGGACCCCGGCTGCACTCTGAACAAAAAGATCAGAAATGCACAGTTGGCGCAGTACAACTTCATCCTGGGTCAGTGGAAACACACACTTATTTCACTCCTAATGGTTTGCTCACTGTCCATCTAGATATTGATTGATTTGTTTGTTTGTTTGTTTTCGTCCTTGCATGTTACCCTGTATGGAACAGTCGTGGGAGAGAAGGAGAAGACGAGCAACACTGTGAATGTTCGCACCCGGGACAACAAAGTCCACGGTGAGCGCAGTGTGGAGGAGTGTATCGAGCGTCTCAAACAGCTCAAGACCTCCAGGAGTCGGAACGCCGAGGAGGAATTCTGAGCTTTCTCAAACAGCTTCTCAACAGTACCTCAATTCTCCTGAAAGATAGTTTTGTTTCTTTGAAGTGGGGTTGTATGAGGTCCTTATTCATAGTCGGTGCATTACTGTACAGTGGATCATAGCTTGCATTCCTGAGTTCGAAGAGGCAGAGAGGACTGCCGGCGGGAAAGCTAAGTAGTGTACTGCTGTGCATGGGGTCAGCAGCTAAAGGTATAATGTTTAGTTAAAAATGCTGTATTTATTACATAAACTCACTGCTTTACTTTGCCATCAGACAGTCCTTTTCAATAGCACTGCATTTTCTCAGTTGTAGAGTTTCTATATTTCTGTGCACCAGACTCATGCACTATATTTCAGAGGTGTAATACAGAGCACGGCCTGGTGTGTAAGGATGCGGAAAATATGGTTGAGAGAATATAGTGCCAAAGGAAAGGGCTTTTTGACGGCAAGGTCAAGTGGTGAGAATATTCTAAATATAGCATACACTCACACAGATATTGATTTATCATCTTGTTAGGTGGCTGAAATGCATTTTACTGCTGACCTCATTCACAGTGGTACGCTGCTTAGCATTCCCTGCCTGCTTCTTCAGACTGATCCACTGTAGGTAACACACTGACTATAGATAAGTACCTCATTTAGCCCCACAACAGAGATCCAAACTATTCCTTCAACAGGGCTACATAGTCAAAATTCAGTTTTTGATAGCGAGGGGTACAACTGCCTTCAAACGTTGCCTCGTCTGTCCTTGTCAAAGAAATCACTTTTTTCTACTGCGACTGTCTTTTCCTGGTGTCTTCTGTTGCCTGTTTGTATCACTGTTATCAAATAACGCGGTTGCTGTACTCCATGCAATGAAGTTTAATTCTCCTTATACTGAAATCCAGCTAGTAAGGCTGAAATGTGATCGGGTTTTTAAAGAGCTTTACAGAACATCTGTAAATAAAAAAAAATTGCACCATAGACATTTCTTGAACCCTTTTCCATATGTAATGAACTGATCTGAACAGAGGGGTTTGTACCACTGTCTTAACAATTTTTTTCAGTCAAACTCATCATTGCTTCAGGGAATTGTACATGAGTTACAATTTTGATAATTAAACAGTCTATTCTTTATGGGTGTGCTAGTTTTGTTATGTTTTTTTACGTACAAGATAATACTTGCCTTTGGGCAGAATTTTGAGGACCAAATTTTTCACAGCTGTCTTCTTAATTATGCTGCCTTAATTGAATTTCTATCCAACTGTCATTTTGAAAATAAGTAAATATACACACTAAAATGCCCACTAAATTATTATAGCAATGATGAAGGACTCTGATAATAGTCTTGGGACTGATAATGTCATTTAAATTGAGTACAAGAGTTTCTGACAGTCTGCTGTACTTGTCTAAGTCAGAACTCAATTTACAAGTTCAAGATTCTACATATTTAGGTCAAAGTTGATAGTTTGGGAATGGAAACATCTAATTTTCCACAAGGGAGGAGCGGAATTGGAGAGATGAGTTGTGGTAAAAGTGGATCTTTATCACCTTCCTCCTATAGTGCATCATCAATTCAGACGGAGACCAGTGATGTGCTGTCAGGTAAACACCTGATGCTCCTCATTATTACATGCTCACTGAACACTAAGACCATTTACTCTGGCTGTTTGCAACATTACACTGAAGTGTGAGCAAAAAAGTTTCATTTAAACACTCAGCTTTATACTTTGGCATGTTTAAAGCTTAGAAAAATGTTTCCAGGTACATGCAATAAGTGCATGTTTCTACCATCAGTGCTCCTGGGTCCGTGTATATTTTGGCAATTGGATTTTCCGTGGGCTGCATAGTGATGTAGTGGTTAGCACTTTCGCCTTGCAGCGAGAAGATCCCTGGTTCGCGTTCCGGCTTTCCCGGGATCTTTCTGCATGGAGTTTGCATGTTCTCCCTGTGCATGCGTGGGTTTTCTCCGGGTACTCCGGCTTCCTCCCACAGTCCAAAAATATGCTGAGGTTAATTGATCATTCTAAATTGCCCGTAGGTGTGAATGTGTGAGTGATTGTTTGGCTTTGTATGTAGCCCTGCGACAGACTGGTGACCTGTCTAGGGTATCCCCTGCCTTCGCCCGAGTCAGCTGGGATAGGCTCCAGCCCCCCCGCGACCCTAGTGAGGATTAAGCGGTGTATAGATAATGGGATGGACGGATTTTCCGTTCTGAAACGGGTATTGGAAAAAACAAAAGACGAGTGGTTATTTGATTTTCGTTTTAAAATACACAAAATTGAAATACAAGGCGTTTTTCCTTTTCATGATCGTAAAGGGATATACGAAATTTTAAAAATGCTTTGATTTTCATTTTATATTTAGAATATCAAAAAAAATAAAATCAGTAAGAAACAAACGAAAAAGATCAGTTTTTTCATTTTCTGAGACCGGAAGTGGTCATCAGCAAGTGTGGAGCCAAACGACAACAAGATTCTCAGAGGGCGGAGTCAGAGAGCAGTGATTGGTCAGACTGACTGAGAGCCAGAGAGCAGTGATTGGTCAGACCATAGACACTATAGAAGACAGTGCGCTAGCGTATCTAGTCTTCTATATATCTATGGTCGACACGTCTGGTAGTATCTCTGGCTGCTGTTGACCTTGTTTTTGGAGTAAAACACGGTAAGAAGATAGATACTTCTAACCAGTAGCGTTGTCTTGTTGTACGTTAAGTCAGCGACTTGTGTAGAGTTGTGTTTTGTCGTGTTTGAGCAGTTGGTCCAGACGCGTTAGCTAGCTAAGCGGCTAAGTTAGCTAGCGGGCTAATTAACACAGGTGGCTAACTTACCGCTGAACACCTGTGTTAGTTGCTGCAGCAGCTGTCCTCATTATTAGAATGACCTTCTCAACCTGTATTTCTCTGCTGTGTATTTTAGCTTTTAAAAAAGTTATTTTACTTTAAGGTTAACTGAAACCCGTTCAGCTGCACTGAAGTTTAACATTCAGCTGGTTTGAATTAAACCTCGCTTAATTTAACATTGTGCAACATTACCTCTCTGAATCTCCATAATTTCATTAAATTCCTTCTCTCTTCCACTGCTCAAGTTCAATCCAGTATATAAAATGACATTAATAGTGAATAAACTAACAACCAGCCATTGTATTTATTTATTATTGCATGTATATGTAGTAAAACATGAGTTAAAACATCCTACTTTTGGATCTAGAACTGCACAAGCCGTTCATTTTCAGTCACCTGACGAGTTAAACTCCCCTTTTTATGTAAGGTTGAAGCAGAAAGTCTGAATTAACAAAGAAAGTTGTTTATAATTTGCGATACCTGTTATCTCAGACTGAGGCTTTAGTTTTTATTGAGCTGATTTACACGTAGAAACTTTGTTCAGGAAGATTTCTCAGTAGCTCAGAGGACAGGCTGCTTTTTACACAACCTTGTAAGAGAATGTCTGTCAATGCTTTCAGCAGAATTTAGAAACACAACACTTCCTAAACAGATGTTTTGAGGCTGTGAGGTTGAACGTTTGAGAGTATATCAGTGTGTTTGTTTGTGGTCTTTCTGTTTCTAGGTGGAAGCTGAATTAGTGAGGATGACTCCTGCTCCTGTCATCTCTAAGCTCCTCACACATCTTTACCTGCACATGAGGAAAATCACTCCTGTAGAATGCAGGTATGTTTGTCATTATTATAAAAAGATGTTGCCTGGTGACCTGTCAGAAACCCATCATACAGAGTCAGCCAAAATAATGTTTACACACATCAGGAAAAGAAAAACTTGCATACATATTTCAATACTAAATTTATTCATACATCACCAGATTAATAAAAGTTATCTTTGGCCGCTACAATTACAAGAGGTGCTCAAAGTGGTGGCCACTGGCTTCCAGACATTTCTGTTGTGTTGTAGACGTCACTTGTTGATGCTCCATTCATGAGGGTAGCGCCATCTGTTGGGAAAACATCGTACAACAGGACACAGAGTTATGGTGATTTGATCAAACTTAGAAAGAGGAATCTATATGTATAGAAGTACTTATACAAATGAAATATTTACAAAAGTTTTTCTTTTCCTGATGTGTATCTACATTGTTTTGGCTGACTCTGACTCTGAACTTAATGAGAACAAAACTGTCATTTAATTGTTGCTCTGAAAGCTTCTTTAGTGAAAACCAGCTGGTGTTCTGCTTTGAAACAAACTGCTTTTGAGGTCTGTGTTTTTAGGTTTAACCCCACAGTTTCTGAATGAACTGATAGTTGTTTTTTTTCCTGATCAATGTGGACGTTATAATTGATGGTAACATTTACTGATCATATAATCAGCATGACAATATAACAGTAGAACATTCTGACCACCTGACTAATACTGTGTTGGTCCCTTTATGCTGCTAAAACTCCTCTGACCCAGTGGTTCATCAGAACCTCTGGGCATGTCCTGTGGATTCTGTGGGTCCTGTGGGTTGCAGGGTGGGTCCTACCTAGACCAGGCTGATCCTGGACCATCCCACAGATGCTCAGTCAGATGTGGATGTGGGGAGTGTGGAACCCAGGTGAACAGCTTAGCTCTGTCCTGTTCCTCGGACCACTCCTGAGCAGTTTTAGTTTGTCCTGCTGAGGGAGGCAGCTTGCATCAAGGACTGCTGTTGCCATGGAGACGAGGGGGTTGTTTGTCCTGCAGTGTTTAGGTGGTGGTACATGTCAAACATCCACATGAACGTCAAGGTTTCCCAGCAGAACGTTGCATTAGAACAAGATGATGGATGTTGTTCTCTTCAGCTGTCAGTGGTCAGAATGTTGTGGCTGATTGGTGGATCTGTCTGCCTTTACTCTGACATCCAGAGTTATACAAAAGTGTAGTATGTGTGCAGTGCAGAAGAGATTTACTTTATTGTATGCAGTTTTAGTGGTTCCATCAGAGAAAATCATATCCATGTACAGATTTTTATTAATTCCAGGGCTGGTTCAGTAAAGATTATAATAATAACTACATCAGATAATTCTTTGTCGCAGTTGGAATTTTGCAGACTGAGAGATGGTTGAGAAGGTTTGCAGTTCTTGTTTTAGCAAAATATGTTATAATAGAAGATCTTTATTGTCATTGTACATGAAATTATCTGCAAACCAGCAAAGTGCATCAGTCTGAGGTTTCTAAAAATAAATAAGTAAAGAAAAATGCTTCTAAAGCCAATAATAAACAGAATATGTTGAGGGAATATTCTAAAAAGGAAAGAAAAGCTCCATTCTCACTCCTCTCAGGAAAAACTGTCATTAAAATTGACTTTAAATTTAGCTTCAACACGAGATAAAAACATTTACTTCCATTACTGATATTGTCAAGTTTTAATAAAGTTCATGCTACTTTTATAAAATGATGAAAGTGAATAAATTGTATTTCTGTGATCTGTGTTTGATTTCTGTCTTTTCTCCTGTCATCCAGATGTTCAGAGGGAGATGATGCCACATCTGGTCCAGCTGATGGAAGGTCTTGAAGTTCTCTGACTGGCCTCAACTGAAGATGGTCCTCTCTCTGGATTTAAGGTTCAGATGCTCAGTAACAAACTCCACCAATGAGCCAACAGGGAAGCTTTAGGTTTATTAAATGTTGCTATGAAGGTTTCGCTGTTTTTCTTTGTGAATGCAATGTGCTCCAACTGAAACTTGAATTAGAACTTAGAAGTAAATCCTTCCATCCGAAAGGATTTAGTTGCATTAATAACCTCATAACATTCAAATTTTTATTCCAGTCTTGGTTGGAAATAGAATCTCTGTATTGATTCAGGTAAAAACTGAACTTCACAGCATGTTGGAGCAAAACAACCAGATGAAAACTGTGATGGTGTTGGATTGTCAGACCGTAATGTTGCAGCTCAAAGCAGCTTTTCTAGCTCAGTTCATTCTGACATTCAGCTATGAATCAACACAGCAGATGGTGATCCATGCTGTGGAAGTCTCACATCTCCTGATTTAATGGAGCTGCTTTGCACTTTTTACACTGTTTATTCACCAACACTTTATTTAATAAAAGTCCCATCTAGTTTTTATGAGGAATGTGATGTTTTAATTTCTCTGTGAATAACTGCAGTCTAATGCAACATCTGGAATTGTAACATCTGTCCTGATATTGATCATGAAGTATTGATCAGAATACTTATGGTTAGCAGTCATCCCTGAAGTTTTACATTAAAATCTTTACTTGTGTTGTGAACTTTGGTAAGAAGCAGAAACGTTAGCGTTGCCATGGATACATGAGTGTTAAATTCTGTCCATGTTTCCATTTTGGGAAATGTAGTCCAGTTCCAGAATGTGGAGGAATTTAGTCTCACAATCACAGACAACAAATATTATCTGAAAGTCGGGTTATTGTTGTTTATCAGCACAATACAAAAAGATTAATGTTAGAAATATTCCAGTTAATACTCTAGAATATCATGATTTATGTAAATTTACCTCAATAATATGAATGTTCAGGTTAAGATTGTTCAGTGATATTTATTATGTAAGTTTAGCTGATTAAAGTTTATGACTCTGCACTAAAATATTATTTAAATTGACATCATTATTGTAATATTTAGGGTCAGACCCTAAGTATTGAGATTAAGAAATCAAATATTCTATAAAATGTAAATACACTGAACTCATTTGGATATATTTAAGTGAGACTCTACAATATTATTTGACACAAATCTATCTAAATCAAAATTTTAATAATTTTCACACCAAACATTTACTGGACTGATTTAAATATTAAAATCACTCCTTTCTAATCCTCTGCTGTACGTTCAAACCTGAGGCCTTAAATAGAAACACACAAGTATCTGATTGAAGGAACTTCTGCAGAGTCCTGGTTCCAGAACATGATGATAGAATTATAGACAAACTTTAACAAAAGCTGCCTGAGAGTTTACAGGTTTTTATGTTAGATTTCTTCAGTAATTTAATGAGTTATCAGCAATAATCAAGTGTTCATTTGATGAACTTCATTTCCTAAAACATCCAGAATTGGAGCTCATACCTTTTAGAGCTGTAAAGTTTCTGCTCCTTCAAAGTTCACAACACAATGAATGAATTCCTAAAACACTCTCAATGTTGGAGAGCGTTTGTGATGCTGAAGCAGTGATCAGTTTTTCTGTTTCTTCTCTGGAGATGCACAATGAGGGACGTCTGCAGCAACTGAGAAAGAGTCTCACCACATCCTGACATGAGGAAAAAGACTTTATTGAAGACTGCAATGAGAAAAACTATCAGACAGCAGACGGCTGCATTCAAGGTGAGCTCTGAACATTTGATCTGGAACAGGAATTCAATCACAGCAGCATGAGCTTCATTTCAGTCTGTAGCTGCTGAATTCATGGATGAATCATCTGGCACTAGAGAGGAAGACCATCAAACATCCACGTCAGCTGATGGAGGTCCAAGAGTCTCACCCAACAAAACCTACAGAGTGAAGACCTCAAATCTGATTGGACGGCCTCCTATTCAGCCACATGTGTGAACAAATGCCTCTAAGCTGATTTGTTTTCTAAAATAAATCTAGTTTGAGTCCTAATCTATGCCTGTGTGTTTGCTTCTTTACACTGCTGTTAACAGTTTAGGCTGTTAGATTGTTCCAGATAAGACAAGTACAAGATTCTTCAGAGCCGTTCTACCACGAGCCTGACAGGAAGAACTCCAACAGCTACTGAATGTTCCTGTGGTCCCTTCAAGGCTACAGGAGGAGCCATACGAGGACGAGCCGGTCCACCTGATGGAGGCCAGTCGCTGTGGTTCAAAGCCAACACCGACTACGTGGACTTCTACTGGACCACATGGAGGCCTTCAAACCGGACCAACAAGTTCAGCGACTCCCCGACTCGTGGGTCTGAGGACGCCGCCGAGCCTCGGCCCAGCCGGCCTCCTGTCTGTGGGTGTTTGAGTGCTGAGAGGTTTGTGGATGCATGTGAACGTTCTGTGTTGAAACAGCAGCTTTGGACTCAGTAACGCTGGGAAAAACCAAGAGCTCCTTTATTTGTGACTTCCACTAAAAAAACTGATGAAAATAAGTTTGCCAGGGTTCTGACTGATAACAGATTATTAAATAATGAAAATAACAGTTTAAATCTTCCTTTAAACAATCCTTTTAGGTCTTTCCTTTACACTAACTTCTTGGTATATGTACAAGTATTTTGGGTGGAATATACCATTAAGCCCAATGTTCAAGGGTTCTTCTGGGAATATACCATTAAAGCAACCTTTTAGGTAAATGTTCCAGGATGTTGGGTAGAATATACCATCAGATCAACCTTTTAGGTCTACATTGGAAGATTTTAGAGTAGAATATTAATCCAAACCATCCTTTAGGTCTACATTTAAGGTGGAATACTCCTTTACAGCAAGATTTTTTGGTCTACATTGAAAGATTTTAGGTGGAATATTCCTTTGAATGAACTTTTTAAGTTTATGTTCAAGGATGTTGGGTGGAATATACCATCAGACCAACCTCCAAGGTCTACAGTAGTGGATTTTAGGTGGAATATACCATTAAACTCACCTTTTAGGTCTACATTGGAGGATTTTAGGTGGAATTTTCTTCCAAACAGTCTTTTAGTCTACATTTAAGGATGTTTAGGATGGTATATTCTTCCAAACCAACTTCTCAGGTCTACATTTCAGGTGGAATATTCCTCCATACTAAGTTTTTTGGTCTACATTGAAGGATTTTTTCTAAACCACCCTTTGGGTCTATATTTGGGGTTTTAGGTGGAATATTCCTTTTAACCAGCCCCTCAGGTCTCTTTGAGGATTTTGGATGGAATACTCGGTTAAACCAACATTTTAGGTGCATGTCCAAGGATTTTTGGTGGAATGTTCCTTTAAGGTGGATGTTTGAGGACCTTGTAGGTGGAATACTTCCTGAAACCAACCTTTTAGGTCAACATTCAAAGATTTAAGGTGGAATATTCCTTTAAACCAAACAAAATTTCATGTTTTGATCATTATCAAGTCAGAAACCTCAATCCAGACTCCTCATAATGACATTTAAGATTTATGCTGCTGTTATTTGTTTAGTCCAGACTAAATGACAGAAATCCACAACTGTAATTTTATTTCAGGACTCGGTTATTAAATGTCAAAACAATCCATGTGTCTCTAAACACTCAACAGCTTTACAAACTCTAAGATTAAACTCTCCACAAGGATCCAAAATAAGTTGGACTTCTACATGAGAGCTTTAATTATTCTTCATCTACTTCCTAAAAAGTTTGGTCAATAAAAAAGACAAAAACTAATATTTTCAGCTGAACTAAAGACAGACTTTGTGATTTTTCTGCTCACGTGTTGTTGTAAACATACTCTTTCAAATAAATAGCTGCCTAACCCCCTGGAAACCAGCTTTTGTCCTGTTTTTGTGTTGCTCCTCGGTGACCCTAGACAGCCGGGTCGTAATGTTTTTTGAGCAACACACCATACTATGACGTTTTTACAATGATGGTTCTACTATGGAACCAGTTTGACATGTTCAGGTGTTCTTTGTGTGAAAACTCAGAGATTTCAGGTATCAGAAGGTGGTTTTCAACTTTCTTTGTTAACTTTCTGCTTCAACTTTAAACTAAATTTCCTTCACTAACCCAGCCCTCTGGACTTCCAGTAAGCTGTGTTCCTATTGGCTGTCCAGGTGGCTGCTTGGTGTTATCAGGAACACCTGAGCAGCTCAGTGTCTTCCTGCTTTATTTAGCTGCAGCCAAACATTTCCTCTGTTTCTCTTCACCATTGAACCGGGTTTGACTCTGTTGCTTTAGTTTGTTTTTTAGGCGTTGGCTTGCAGCTTCCAGCAGTAAAATTGTCTTTAATGTGTTTCTTGGTGTGTTTTAGGGCTTTGTACTGGATAGTTGTCTTGGTAAATGTGGTTCTTTAGCCACAGTTAGCACATGGTGCTAATGTGTGCAGTGATTAGTGGATTTGGTGCAGGTGAGCTGTGTCTTTATCTTGGCTGTAGTGAGTCTTTAGAGGTTTTTGGTCAGACACATTCTGTATTCTTGTTTGTGAACCAGCATTGGTTGTCCAGAAGGTAAGAGTTCCTGTCATGATTCTCTGTTTAAAGAGGTTCTCTGGTAGGCTGCAGGAGACTTTAGCATTTGGGTTGTGCTAGTTTGGTTTTTGTATGGTTTCATTTGGACGACTATCTTGAGGCCCCTCCATGTGGTTTAGTGAGGTTTTCTGGAACAGTTCTACAAAGCAACCTGCAGCAGAAGAGACTTTGAGAGTTTTTAGGAAGTTCTGGAGAGCAGACTTTAGAGCAGCAGAAACATTTCTCAGCAGTTTGAGGAGGAGAAGGTGAGCTTCAGAGTAGAAATGAGATGGAAACCTTGACCCGTGTGGTGAGATCCTGTACCAAGAGTTTGAGCAGGTTGTGAAGAGTCTGTAGTTCTTTGGTCTGAAAGCACAAGAAGAGTCAACTCATTAAAGGAGAGAACAGGAGATATTGTTGGTTCTTCTGTCGCTCTGCAGTTTCCTTAGACTGAATATCAAGTTTATATTTTAAATGATTTAACATATGAGCCCAAAAAGACTTCAATAAACTCCCTCCATCCCCTGGACACAACAGATTTTATTACCATGTTAAATCTTTTTTATTTTAAGTATATTTTTGAGTTTTAATCATAGTTTTAGCGTAGGTTTTTCTCTTTGCTTGTTTAGTTATGTCATCTGTGTAAAAGGTGCTAAACAAATAAAGTTGAACTGATAAACTGAATAACTGACTAACTCATGTTTGTGACAACAGAAGTGTTTTCAATGTGATTTAAGGGTTTGTTTCATTTTTAAGGTTGGGTTAAAATCTTGACAGAAAAAAAAGATTAAAGAAATAAACTACATTTTAAAAAAAAGCAATTAAATCAAAGGAAAAAAATTAATACAATAAAGCTTTTTAAAAGAAAATTGAATAAGTACAGTTATATTATACAGACAAAACATTTAATTAGATAATTAAACAGAAGATACAAAACGTAATTATGAAATTAAACAACATTTTTATAACAAAAATATTAAACATTAAAGATGCAATCTTTTAGATAATTAAACATTTAAAAAAAAACTATTAAACAAGAAGAATATTAAATATTTAAAAAAATACAAAACATTTTAGATTGTTAAACCTTTAAAAAGACAAAACATTTCATTAAAAAAATTAAATGTTTAATTTGAAAATTGTCTTAAAGACAATAAAACTTTAAATAGGAATTATCAGAAAATACAATGAAGCATTTAAAAAGAAAATTAAACAAAAAGGTGGTAAAACTTTTTTTTTAAAAAAACCTTAAAGATTTAATTGAAAAATTAAACACTGGGAAAGAAAAGGAAATTTTTTAAACAAGTCGATAAAACATTTGAAGAAACAACAATTAAACATTAAAAAGACAAAACATTTGGAAATCAAATCAGACATTAGTTTCTTTTCTCACCTTTTATTCTTTTCTAGACATTTAAGAAGAATCAAACTAAAGACAAAACATTTGAAAAGACACCAGTTAGACTTTAGAAGATCAAATTAAACAGAAGAAACAATAAAACGATCAAAAAGAGTAAAGACAGATAAAGGTCTTAACGCGTTTTGTAGTCTGAAATGAAAACATCAAGTTGTTTCTTCAAACATTTCCTCTTTCTATGTTCTTGGTTTGATTGTAGACAGATTTACTAAGAACTCATTTCAGAAAACTGCTTTCCAGATAAAGTCTACTAGTCATTGAAGGCATTTATCAATCTAATGTTACCTTCTGATCTCCACAAACTTTACTGTTCAGTGAAGAGAATCAAAGTTTGTTGAGTATTTCTAAAAAACCCACAGGTGAAGGTCTGAGAAGAACTCAGATGGATGGTCTAAATGTGAAATCAAGACTCATGGTCACAAGTTTTAAGGCTTCTGTTAACCACAAAGTTCAAACTAACAGAGAAGTACTGAGAAACTTTCAAGATTTCAGTCCTCAGACTGTCGAAAGGTTCAAACTAACAGAGAACTACTCAAGAACTTTTAGGTTTTCAGTCCTCAGACTGTTGAAAGGTTCAAACTAACAGAGAAGTACTCAGGAACTTTGAAGATATCAGTCCTTGGACTGTCTGGAAGTTCAAACTAACAGAGAACTACTGTGGGACTTAGAAAATTTCAGCCCTCAGACTGTGTGAAAGCTCAGGTCCTGAGGACTTGGGAGGTGTGGAGGCTTTGAAAGTGTTGGAAGTGAGGGTTCAACCCTCCAGCACAAAGGCTGAAGTCCCACCTCCCAAGAAAAACGGTCGAGAAAAGAGAAAGTAAAAAAAAAAACTCGAAAACGACAAAAAATAGATGATAAATGCGCAAAAAAAAGAAGAATTAGTATCTGAGCGAATAGCTCAGGGGAAAAGAAGACGGACTACCAAGTGGAAGGTTGCAGGTTCAAGACCGGCCAGTGGCAGTTTTCTTTCTTTGTCTTTGTCAGAATTTTGAGAAAATTTAAGAAGTGTCTGGTCTTGAACCAGCGACCTGCAGCTCCATAGGCAAATCCTTAACTCACTGAGCTACAGATCAGATGAAAAGAAATGAATTCGTCGTCCCTTTGACATCGTAGTTTGTGAAGTCACCACATGGGTGGAGCCAAGGCGGAGTCTGGGTGGAGTCAGGGCGGAGAGTAGGCGGGGAGGTGGGTGGCGGCCTCCCCCCTCTACTCCCCCACCTCCCCCAACCGCCCACCACACCTTCCCCCGCCCGACGAGTTCTTCGAGTCTCCACGAGTTCTTCGAGTCTCCACAGGTTTTCCCCAGTTTCTGAAGTTTCCACGAGGTCCGAGGCAGAACAAGTTGTCATGAAGAGGTGTTGAAGTTGGCGAGGATGGTGTGACTTTTTACAGCGACTAGAAGGAAGACCACTAGAAGAGCAGGTCTTTAACCACCATCCATAAAATCCATGGAGTCAGCTCCAGAGAAATGAAGGGAGGTCAACTTTTATCAACCTCCATCCAGATGTTCAACTTGATATCTTTGACATTTTTAGCACCACAAACCTTTAGTATCACACTTTATTATCCTTTATTAGGACTTTAATGGAATCCACCAGCAGATTTAGTTTTTGTTGAGGACTGCAGTATTTAAAACTCTTCCTTCTATTTGACCTCATGTTTATTAGTTTTAGTGGAGAAAGTTATTTTAATAAAAATAAAGCGTCTTGAGACAATTTGACCTGTAATTGGCGTTATATAAATAAAATTGAATTAAAATTGTATGTATCTTGTAATGTTGGAGTAATTCAGCCATATATGTTGGAAAACACATTTTCTTTGTCCATTAATCTGGTGACTGTTTTCTCCAGTAATTCATTTCTTGTTTTGGTTTATAAAATGTCAAACCCAAATATATTCAGTTTACTGCCATAAAAACCAAAAAGATTCATGATGCAGGAATCAGACAGTTTTTCACTTTTCATCTTAGTTTAGTCAGAAAGACAGTTGATAATGTGTGAATTGTTGCAGCTTGTGAGCCGTAAAAGGTTTTAATCTTTGGGGCCGAGTGTCAGAAAACATTTAGAAACCAACATCAACAAAACACTCAACAAAGATTTGAACATCATTAAAGGGAAATCCAACTTTTGCATGACAATGTCTAATTAAAGGACATTTATTTCCAACGTAAATGTGTGATATTCATCCTCTGGAGCTTTCTCTTCACATCGTCTTCCACCTGGACTGGTTTGGTCGGGAGCATGTGCAACAAACATTTGAAAAACTGTACTTTAACATCAATGAATGACACTGAAGTTTAATCTTTACATAAATGAGACTGAGTCTGGATGTGCTGCTCTGTCATTAACTCCTAAGTTTAGGGAAAGTTCAAACAAAAGAGGACAGTTCAGATAAGACTTGAGAATGAGCTTATTTTGAACAAACATCTCAGACTTTCTGAGCTTCAGCACCTACAGCAAGATATTTTAACAACAAGCAACTGAAGAGATCCAGAAGTTGGAGAGAGTTAGCTTTAGCTGAGCCAAAGAACATGTGGGATGCTAACCTAGCAAACATCTCAGACTTTTCTCTGTGAATTCTGAGAAATAATTTACTATTTAATGACAGAGCTACACATCTTAACTCAGTCTCATTAAAACAGACTCTAATTCAGTGTCATCCATCCATATTAAAGTGCAGTTACCCAAAATGTTTGTTGCATGAGCTCCAACAAAACCTGTCCAGGTAGAAGGCCACTTTGACAAACAGGAAGTGGAAGATTCCAAGCAGATTTATAGAAGGGGGAACCGGATTGTACTAAGTGTGGTTGAGTATAGAGGGGTGTTTTGTGGGTTTTTAAGGCTGATAATGATTATTAGTGAGACATTTGGAGTAGATATTCATTTGCAGTAAATGAAAGTATTTAAAATCTTGGAGTTAAACTTAGAAGAACACAAACTCTAACAGGAAACTTTGTTGATACGTTTTTGTTTTGTTTACAGATGTTAAGTTAAAGGAGCTTTATTCGTGATGTA